>NC_090257.1:6797941-6800441 GCF_037325665.1 Littorina saxatilis | reverse complement strand
ACATAAGCACGTGAACACTTTACCATATAAGTAGCTAACTAGCATTGTGACAAAATTGGATTGTGCCCGACGGA
Source organism: Littorina saxatilis (assembly GCF_037325665.1). Taxonomy (NCBI): domain Eukaryota; kingdom Metazoa; phylum Mollusca; class Gastropoda; order Littorinimorpha; family Littorinidae; genus Littorina; species Littorina saxatilis. The sequence continues at coordinate 6,800,367 of NC_090257.1, read as the reverse complement.
CGCAATGGCTTGATGGTAAGACGCCGGCCTCGAAGCTGAGCGGAAGGTCGTGGGTTCGATTCCCGGCCGCGCCTGGTGGGTTAAGGTGGAGATTTTTCCGATCTCCCAGGTCAACTTATGTGCGGACCTGCTAGTGCCTTATCCCCCTTCGTGTGTACACGCAAACAAAAGACCAAGTGCGCACGGAAAAGATCCTGTAATCCATGTCAGAGTTCGGTAGGTTATAGAAACACAAAAATACTCAGCATGCATCCTCCGAAAGCGACGTATGGCTGCCTAAATGGCGGGATAAAAACGGTCATACACGTAAAAATCCACTCGTGCAAAAACACGAGTGTACGTGGGAGTTTCAGCCCAAGAATGCAGAAGAAGAAGAAGAAGAAGGATGCTGATCTACCCATTCTATTTTTAGTAACATCGGCTTTTGGTAAAAGCTCAATGGGCGATTGTATCGCTGCGCGTCGATTGCCTGTATTGGTCGTTAACGACTTCTAAATAATGTACTTCTGCTGCTGCTGAAGAATCAATCAAAGTTGCACATATATATAACACCAGTTGTTGACAGGTTTATGAGAGTTAAAAATTAAAACAAGTCGCGTAAGGCGAAAATACAACATTTAGTCAAGTAGCTGTCGAACTCACAGAATGAAACTGAACGCAACGCAACGCAACAAGACCGTATACTCGTAGCATCGTCACTCCACCGCCCGTGGCAAAGGCAGTGCCCGTGGAATTGACAAGAAGAGCGGGGTGTTCGTTGCGCTGAGAAGGATAGCACGCTTTTCTGTACCTCTCTTCGTTTTAACTTTCTGAGCGTGTTTTTAATCCAAACATATCTTATCTATATGTTTTTGGAATCAGGAACCGACAAGGAATAAGATGAAAGTGTTTTTAAATTGATTTCGAAAAAAACAATTTGATAATAATTTTTATATATTTAATTTTCAGAGCTTGTTTTTAATCCAAATATAACATATTTATATGTTTTTGGAATCAGCAAATGATGGAGAATAAGATGAACGTAAATTTGGATCGTTTTATAAAAAAAAAATTTTTTTTTACAATTTTCAGATTTTTAATGACCAAAGTCATTAATTAATTTTTAAGACACCAAGCTGAAATGCAATACCGAAGTCCGGGCTTCGTCGAAGATTACTTGACCAAAATTTCAACCAATTTGGTTGAAAAATGAGAGCGTGACAGTGCCGCCTCAACTTTCACGAAAAGCCGGATATGACGTCATCAAAGACATTTATCAAAAAAATGAAGAAAAACAAACGTCTGAGGATATCATACCCAGGAACTCTCATGTCAAATTTCATAAAGATCGGTCCAGTAGTTTAGTCTGAATCGCTCTACACACACACACAGACACACACACACACATACACCACGACCCTCGTCTCGATTCCCCCTCTACGTTAAAACATTCAGTCAAAACTTGACTAAATGTAAAAACGACACACTCGTACACGTCCACGTAAACTTACGTGAGCGGGGCATTTATAATAGAAGACCTCAGTCCCCCACCCCGCACCCCCGCTTGTTCACGTGCAAGTAGACATACGTGGGCGGAGCATTTACAGGAGTAGACACCCCCCACCCCCACCCCCACCCCCACCCGCCAACACCACCACCCACCAACCCCCGACCGTACCCCACCCCCCCCCCCCCCCCCCCCACCCCTGCGCGTGGTGACAAACCAATCAATCCTGACGTCTGATCACAAATTACATTGCACAATGAGATATGCTTCATATACATCTCCTTTGTTTTTGACGCATGTGAAAGTAAAAGCATATGATTGATGGGTTTCCCCGCCATCCCACCCAGCTCCAACACGTGCACGTAGACATAAGTGGGCAGCGCACTTAAAGGAGAAGACCCCAGCCCCCACCCCCCCCCCCCCCCCCCACCACCCCCCCACCCTGCTCGTGGTGACAAACCAATCGATCCTGACTTTTGATCACAAACTACACTGCGCACGGAGATATGCTTCACACAATGTTTCTCTTTTGTTTTTGACGCATGCATAGCAAGGCGAGTGAGTGATGAGCATCCTGTATGAGCAGAATTATCAACTTTTGCATCAGGAAGAAGAGATTGCTCCCCACGTACTTGTCTGCACTCGCTGTTGAACGAAAACAAAGTTTAAAGGCACTGTCGTTCCCGTAAAAACAATTCAGTTTGCCAGCTCAGATTTTTCCATGATTTGACATGGGAAAAAAAACCATCCCTCCACTTTACACGTTTCAAAAATCAAAGCCTGATTTTTTTTACTGCGTATAATTTATTTCACTAAATGCCACTAGAAATTAAGAAATTCATATTTCATAAAACTCATACCAATACCCGTTGAGAAATTCAATATAACTATCATTAAATTCCCACTCTGAACAAAAAGCACCGAGGATGTTGATTATAGA
>NC_090257.1:6785441-6792941 GCF_037325665.1 Littorina saxatilis | reverse complement strand
CAAGTGAATAAGCTTCCTTTTTTGTCTCGATTTCACACACACACACACACACACACACACACACACACACACACACACACACACACACACACACACACACACACACACACACACACACACACACACACACACACATACACCATTTTAATCTCTTTTCAGGTGGGCATAACATTTCAAAACGCAGCCCTCAATACAGTATTGAGACAAAAGTCTTCGTAGACAGCCATGCCATCAACAGGTATAGACAAAGTTCTGTCTGTTTGAGTCAATGCCTGTATGTCTGTCTGTAAACCTGTCTGTGTCCGTTTATATCTGTTTAAGGGGAAACTCGGATTTTGTTACTGTAACTTTTTTTTCAAAGTTTTCACTTACAAAATCATCGTAACGGTATAACAAAAATATAGTAAATAAAATTCATACAAATCTAACAGATGGAACGTACCTTTTTTTGCGGGCAGGGGTTTGCTGTTGTGTATGAACATACATGAAAGCATTCACCGTTGGTAATTTCATTCCGTAAGTGTTGATCCCAAGCGTATGTTGCATAAGCTATTTGCACCGGTGTGTTGCGCTTTGCTTTGCGAGCTATTGTTCGGTATGATGCACCATAGTTGAAAGTGCAAGGTAGTGGTCTTTTTTTATTTTTATTAATGTTTCACAGCTTTTGAATTTGTCGAAAGTTGGTTGAACGACTGGTTTAAGTGTTATCGTCATAAATACTTTCGAACATCTTTGTTACTAATTACCAATTACCAATGGTAGGACGTATAGTTTCATCATCACAAATTCAGTCGAACTTCTTCGTTACTGATTACCAATGGTAGTTGTTGATTTGTGTCGAATCATCGCTTACAAAATATCAATTTTACATTACAATTATCTTCCGGCAAATGTTACGTTACTGGCTGCAAGGTAGTGGTCTTGATACAGCTGTATCAGCTGTAACAGCGATCGCGCTTAATGCTTTTAAAACACCAGTACTGAGTTATTCACCATAGCTGTGTACCAGTGGAAACCAAGTTACGAAGTTTTCATGTCTTTACTTCAACGAAGACATTTTAATTATACAAATTAAATTTCAATAATAAATACTGGTTCCGTGTATATCCTTGACCTGCAGATAAACATCTATAAATACCACGCTAATAATATATAATCGAATAAATAATAATAAAAAAAGATTAAAGGCACAGTAAGCCTCCCGTAAACCATCACGGAGCTCCCCGAGCGTCTAAATACAGTACAAGCATACTTCCATTTGAACGCTCACCGAACGGGAACATCCTGGCTGCTTTCTGTCGAGCGTGAGACATTTTCAAAGAATTTATTTTCGTAGACTTGTTCCGTTAACAACAACGGCGCCTCGTTTTTGCGCTAGACCTAACTTTTAAAATCTAAATAATAAATTGACAGCTTGTTACACAAACATTCTTTAATCATAAAAGAATTCGTTTTTCATCAAGACAAGATCAGAACAATTCGAAGTTGTGAAAGTTTAAAAAAAAGAAAAGCCCGGAAGCAGGGTCACGCAAGGGTCGTAGCAGACGACGGCCGGTTTATCAGTGCAAATCGCCGTTCCTCTCAACAGTCAAAAGCCATCGCTAGAGTTCTTGTGAACCACAGCCGTTGTTTCGTGCATAAAAAAAACGTGCTATTGTAGATAAGCTCACGTCGAGTCGCATTCAAATGACTAACTATGACGACTGCATTGTGAAAAGGGAAAACTGGATCACACGGGTTCACGATGGCTCAGGGGTAAGATAAACCACGCAAAAATAAATTCTTTGAAAATTGTTCGCTCTTTACGGAGGGCACCTAGGATGTTCTCAATTGGTGAGTGTTTAAATGAAATGGTGTTTGTACTGTGTGTAAAAGCCTGACCGTATCTGTGATGGTTTACGGGAGGCTTACTCTGCCTTTAAAAAATGTAAATAACACTCATATCACTCGAGTACTTCTTTGCATCTATCGGATAAATAGCAGTCCTAGCACATGATAGGGAGTTACGATTTGACAGCGCTAAATCTCACAGTTACATGTATTTACTTCTATCTACTACATTAAAGCTGGAAGGCCAAGGTGAGCTCTTCTGTGGTAACGGAGGCTCAGCAAGATGTTCAAACAAGATCCGCCTTGACGAACTACATCCGGTCAGCGTTCAATGACGTAAGTTGCGTCACTTCCGTTTTACCAACAGTTTTGGTCAACTTGAACTCAACTATATAAACTGGCCTTGTTACTGAGGATTAATGACACACCATATTGATTAAAAATAACCAAGACTTTTTTTTTTACCCTCTCATTCGGAGTGAAATCTCTGACGTTACAAGCCCAAACAAGTTCGAAAAAAAACATATCTCTCGAGGAATTGACACAGAATTTCAAGAACGAAGTTTTTCTCGGTGACTTCAACACATGAGCAGTTGAAAACGAATCGTAGAGTCACCGCTAGACTGTGCAGGTATCAGTATCGTATTGCATTAAAGGGCGTAACAGAATAGTCATATTACAGACGGAAATTTGAAGGGCACACAGTCTGACTCAATCATGTTGTAACCGAGTGCCGTAACACTACGATCACCTCGGGAGGCGAAGTGCAATCAAACAGGATTGAAAATGTTAGGGCCAATTTCTTAGCCCTATAAAAACTGTTATGCAAACCCGAAGGTTTCCATGAACATACAGACAATCGGAAACCACCAGACCCCATCACAAACAGAATTCCACAATCCACCGGTGTTGACTTAAAGGCCAACAACTCGGGTGCAGAGTCTGCTGTGAAAGGAGCGGTAGCCTCCCCTGTCACAATGTAAACGCTGAGGCTCGTAAACAGAAGAACGAAGTTTAGGCCAAAACTCAGTCCGAAGTGATCGTAATCGGAAGTCACTATCCTTCTAAGGCCATGTGACTCTTATCCCCAAAGCACAACGAGGCCCCATTTTGTTGAAACGTTAGTTGCATGGCAGAAAAAATGCAGAAAGAAAACGAAATCTGCCCATTTGATGGCATGTGTGTCTGTCTGTCTGCCTGTACGCCTATGCCTTTATGTGTGTGTAGATGTGCCTTTATGTGTGTGTAGATGTGCCTTTATGTGTGTGTAGATGTGCCTTTATGTGTGTGTAGATGTGCCTTTATGTGTGTGTAGATGTGCCTTTATGTGTGTGTTGATGTGCCTTTATGTGTGTGTAGATGTGTAAAGGATGCGCCTGTCTGTGTGTCTTTTTTCTGTCTGCCTGTACGCCTATGCCTTTATGTGTGTGTAGATGTGCCTTTATGTGTGTGTAGATGTGCCTTTATGTGTGTGTAGATGTGTACAGGATGCGCCTGTCTGTGTGTCTCTTTTTTCTGTCTGCCTGTACGCCTATGCCTTTATGTGTGTGTAGATGTGCCTTTATGTGTGTGTAGATGTGCCTTTATGTGTGTGTAGATGTGTACAGGATGCACCTGTCTGTATGTATCTTTTTTCTGTGCCTTTTATGCGTTTGCTTTTTGTTGTGTCTAATCAACAGTTGAATACGATCTTCGCCGGGTTATCAAAGTCTGGCATCAACATGGACGCACGTATAGAGAGCATCGAGTTTGTGACAGTAAGTAAGAGGTTTTTTCCCTTGGTCTTGAACGTACCTTTCTACTCCACGCAGTATTGTATCGTATTGTTGCATTAATTGTGTACCTGACACCTGGCTCAATATTTAATTGTTAACAGCTTTTGCGTTCGTTGAATTCTTAGTTAACGACGGCCAGGTTTAAGTTCCATCATCTTAAATTCTGTCGAACTTCTTCGTTACTGATTACCAATTGTAAGTCACAATTTTTATCGAATCTTCCATTACTGATCATCAATTTCAAGTCATAGCCTAACGTATGTAACTTTACGTTACTAACTGCAAGATTGAAATCATGACTTAAATTCGATTTCATCACCTTCTGACGTAACACCACTCAGGAAAACATTTCGTCCGGAATCGCCGGATCTGCGGAATCGCCCAAGGTTTTGGAGGATTTCCGCGAGTGGTTGTCTACAAAGACCTATCCAGTGGTGGATCATACTATGCTGATTACAGGGTAAGGCTGTGTTTTGGTCATTAATTATGTATTTTATGTGTGCGTATGTGTGTGTGTTTGTGTGTGTGGGGGTGTGTGTGTCGGTGAGAACTTCGTGTGTGTGTGTGGGGGTGTGGGGTCTATGTCTGTGTGTTTGTGTGTGTGTGTGTGTGTGTGTGTGTGTGTATGGGTATGTGTGTTTGTTTTTCTCTGTGTGTGTGTGTGTGTGTGTGTGTGTGTGTGTGTGTGTGTGTGTGTGTGTGTGTGTGTGTGTGTGTGTGTGTGTGTTTGCATTGTTTTTGCCACTGACATCAGCGCAGACATAGTTTCATGTATTCTGTTTTAGGTTGGATTTGATGGTGCAGGGCGATAAATCTAAACAAGGTATGTCTCTCTCTCTCTCTCTCTCTCTCTCTCTCTCTCTCTCTCTCTCTCTCTCTCTCTCTCTCTCTCTCTCTCTCTCTCTCTCTCTCTCTCTCTCTCTCTCTCTCTCTCTCTCTCTCTCTCTCTCTCTCTCTTATTTGTCTTGGGCTTCCCATGTTAAATTTCAGCCTCGATTCCTCTTCTCTGTCACCAGTAGAAAATAGTGACTGATGTATTATGTATGTATGTACAGGTATGTATGTATGTATGTATGTATGTATGTATGTATGTATGTATGTATGTATGTATGTATGTATGTATGTATGTATGTATGTATGTATGTATGTATGTATGTATGTATGTATGTATGTATACATGTATGTATGTGCGTCTTTTGCTGAAGGTCGGCTAATGAGTTTAAAAAGACGGGATTTCACTATGATTTTATGTTTAAAAAGACGGGATTTTACTATGATTTTATGTTTAAAAAGACGGGATTTCACTATGATTTTATGTTTAAAAAGACGGGATTTCACTATGATTTTTATGTTTAAAAAGACGGGATTTCACTATGATTTTATGTTTAAAAAGACGGGATTTCACTATGATTTTATGTTTAAAAAGACGGGATTTCACTATGATTTTATGTTTAAAAAGACGGGATTTCACAATGATTTTATTGACGCAAACCAGCACAATTCAGATTGATTATAAACACCTCAAAATCCTCATACAAAAGAACATGTTTCTGTTAAAAAAAACATATTTGGACATAAAATCATTTTAGGATCTGCAACGTGAACCTTGATCTCAAAGTTCAAAATCTGTTAATAAAAAAACCATATTTGGACATAAATCATTATAGGATTTGCAACGTGAACCTTGATCTCAAAGTTCAAAATAGAATCAGACCATAGGTGCGGGAAATTGAACATGCCGATACCAACTCTCGATCTTTTTACCCCCAGTATAGGGGTGTGTATAGGTTTCGGTCGATGTGTTTGTGTGTTTGTTTGTTTGTTTGTTTGTTTGTGTGTTTGTGTTCGCATATAGATCTCAAGAATGAACGGACCGATCGTCACCAAACTTGGTGAACAGGTTCTATACATTCCTGAGACGGTCCTTACAAAAATTGGGACCAGTCAAACACACGGTTAGGGAGTTATTGGTGGATTAAGATTCTACAAGGACTTATAGCGGGACATATTAATGGTCAAAGGGAAATAACCTTCTGAGTTGGTGGCAGTGAGAATGGTTATTTCCCTTTGTTTTACATAAAATCATGTTTGCAATACTTTGGTAGTGTATTCTGGACCCTCCTCCCAGAGTCTGTTCACTCTTCAATGCACAGGAGAATATTTAAACGGTTACTCTCTGCTACTGTGATGAATTCTTAAGACCCGACTGAATATTTATAAATACCATGAAGATACGGAAATGGCAGATTTCGATTCAGACTATTCTCTGTGAAATATGTGCTTCTTATATGTTGATTAAGATGATTTGCATAATGTCCACATTGTTTGCTTGTGTTGTTCTTGTAAAAAAATAAAAATAAAAAAGTGAAAAAAGAAAGAAACAAGTCGCGTAAGGCGAAAATACAATATTTAGTCAAGTAGCTGTCGAACTCACAGAATGAAACTGAACGCAATGCCATTTTACTCGTAGCATCGTCAGGCCACCGCTCATGGCAAAGGCAGTGAAATTGACAAGAAGAGCGGGGTAGTAGTTGCGCTAAGAAGGATAGCACGCTTTTCTGTACCTCTCTTTGTTTTAACTTTCTGAGCGTGTTTTTAATCCAAACATATCATATCTATATGTTTTTGGAATCAGGAACCGACAAGGAATAAGATGAAAGTGTTTTTAAATTGATTTGGACAATTTAATTTTGATAATAATTTTTATATATTTAATTTTCAGAGCTTGTTTTTAATCCGAATATAACATTTTGATATGTTTTTGGAATCAGCAAATGATGGAGAATAAGATAAACGTAAATTTAGAGCTTTTTATAAATTTCTATTTTTTTTACAATTTTCCGATTTTTAATGACCAAAGTCATTAATTAATTTTTAAGCCACCAAGCTGAAATGCAATACCGAACCCCGGGCTTTGTCGAAGATTACTTGACCAAAATTTGAACCAATTTGGTTGAAAAATGAGGGCGTGACAGTGCCGCCTCAACTTTCACGAAAAGCCGGATATGACGTCATCAAAGACATTTATCAAAAAAATGAAAAAAACGTTCGGGGATTTCATACCCAGGAACTCTCATGTCAAATTTCATAAAGATCGGTCCAGTAGTTTAGTCTGAATCGCTCTACACACACACACAGACAGACAGACAGACACACACACACACACACACACACACACACACACACACACACACACACACACACACACACACACACATACACCACGACCCTCGTCTCGATTCCCCCCTCTACGTTAAAATATTTAGTCAAAACTTGACTAAATATAAAAAGATGATTTTCAATCGTGCATTATGTTTCTATTTTTACTCCATGACCCAAATACACCATAATTATCTATCTGTCCGTTTCTTATTTTACCTCCATGTTCAGGTCGAGCTTACCTGAACAACATGTGTAGTGCCACACATTCACTGCTGGTTGTGGAGGCCCTGGGGTCTGTCTCCATGACTACAATGATGGCTCACGAGCTTGCACACAAGTATGAAAACCACCCACACTGGGGAGGAGGGGGAGGGGCAGGATTGGGGGGAGGGGGTCAATAAACAGCGGCAGATCGCCCAATGGGCTGAACAGTTCCGTTTGTGGTTTGTAATTATATCATCACGTTCAACTTTTTTTTAAATGTAAACGCTATGTTTAGGTGATCTTTGACAACTTTATATCAATGCGTTGTCTTTTTTTTCGTTTGTGTACCATTCTTTTCGACCCTGACAGCAGTGAATCATGCACGTGTTTGCAAGGTTTCAGGTTTGAGACCTCAGTTTCAAGGGTTTTTTTCTGCTAGCGTTATGGATGATTGTCAGCACTGAAAAATTAAATCGGTGTGCAGAATCGGGAACTAAATGCAGAAAAGCTTGCATATTCAAACCGTTCC
>NC_090257.1:6775441-6780441 GCF_037325665.1 Littorina saxatilis | reverse complement strand
AGACAGACAGAGAGACAGACAGAGAGACAGAGAGAGAGAGGGGTAGGGGGCGGACAGAGGAACAGGGATAGAGAGACACGGACGGACAGAGATGTGGATGAACAGGTCGAAGGACGTAGAATCAGAGACTGTAGAGTTTACAGTCTGAGAGAGAGAGAGAGAGAGAGAGAGAGAGAGAGAGAGAGAGAGAGAGAGAGAGAGAGAGAGAGAGAGAGAAAGAGAGAGAGAGAAAGACATAGTGAGAGAGAGAGACACACACAGACAGAGAGAGAGAGAGAGATGTGGATGGATGGATGGAAGGACGGACGGACAGAGATGTGGATGGACAGGTCGAAGGACGTAGAATCAGAGACTGTAGAGTTCACAGTCTGAAGGAGAGAGAGAGAGAGAGAGAGAGAGAGAGAGAGAGAGAGAGAGAGAGAGAGAGAGAGAGAGAGAGAGAGAGAGAGAGAGAGAGAGAGAGAGAGAGAGAGAAAGACATAGTGAGAGAGAGAGACGGACAGACAGAGAGACAAACAGACAGAGAGAGAGAGAGATGTGGATGGATGGATGGAAGGACGTAGAACCAGAGACGCAGGGGTACACAGTCGCGGTGTACTCTACTCGGGTAAGAATGGAACCACAGAGAGTAAATCATATAAAAAATTGTGTTTGTTTGTTTGTTTGCTTAACGCCCAGCCGACCACGAAGGGCCATATCAGGGCGGTGCTGCTTTGACATTTAACGTGCGCCACACACAAGACAGAAGTCGCGGCACAGGCTTCATGTCTCACCCAGTCACATTATTCTGACACCGGACCAACCAGTCCTAGTACTAACCCCATAATGCCAGACGCCAGGCGGAGCAGCCACTAGATTGCCAATTTTAAAGTCTTAGGTATGACCCGGCCGGGGTTCGAACCCACGACCTCCCGCTCACTGGGCGGACGCCTTACCACTAGGCCACCGTGTTGTGGTACCATATACATATTACGATGCCAACAGAGTTACCAACAGAGCGCGTGGACATGTGGCAATAGTTGCAACAACGGGATAATTAAGGGATGAAAGTTCAAATAAATAAAAGTTAAAATAGATTGTAAAGAAACAGGACACAACAATAACATGTGGATTTTTAACTACATTTGTATGTGTAAATATGTTTCACGGACAGGCTTACGCGCGCCTGAGGCAATTTTCCAATTTAATTGTCAGTAATGTATGACGGGCGCAGTGGCGTGGTGGTAAGACGTCGGCCTCTTAATCGGGAGGTCGTGAGTTCGAATCCCGGTCGCTGCCGCCTGGTGGGTTAAGAGTGGAGATTTTTCCGATCTCCCAGGTCAACTTATGTGCAGACCTGCTAGTGACTTAACCCCCTTCGTGTGTACACGCAAGCACAAGCCCAAGTGCGCACGGAAAAGATCCTGTAATCCATGTCAGAGTTCGGTTGGTTATGGAAACACGAATACCCAGCATGCCTTCTCAACGAAAGCGGAGTGAAGCTGACTATGCTCTCAGAGTATAGTGTGGGGAACCCAAATGGGCAAACGAGCTCACACGTAACCAGACAATTCTGGAACGCTGAAGAAGAAGTAATGTATGAACATCGTGTACGAATGTGTGAATATCGTGTGAACAGTACCTGTGGTGATTTTCGTCCGTATGGTTAATTGTTTTATGTAGGTTGTACATTTAATTGTTCTATTCTGTATGTGTTCTTTTGTAAAGGGCCTAGAGCCATAGGTATAGGCACTTAGAAATGTCCACTTATTATTATTATTATTATTATTGTAAAACGGTTGTTATCGTTTATTGATATTGTTTTACTACTAGCTATTCTTGTTCAACCTTTCAGAGATGTTCTCTGGGTCAATGTGTGAATGATACCAGACTGTCCACTGGCACAGCCACAGGTAAGAATATGTTGTGTCTGTAGACCAATGATTGCCATTCGCCCATTTTAATGAGGGTGTAGAATCCGCACCGGCAGCTCCTTGTTTTCTTTTTACCCGCACAATATTTTTTTGAGAGGAATTCGAATTGGTTTTTTGTGTGTATAAATCTTACATCCTAACGATGAGAGTGCGTAGTCTTTGGTTAATAGTAATTTTATTAGTTAATACATATATGTATTTAAATGTTTAAATGTTGTAGTGTCTCGTCTGTTTTATTCACCAAAACTGTAATTTCTCATGCTTGAGTTTATAAAGTTAATTTGATGTGATTTGATGACAGATGTGATTTGATGACAGATGTGATTTGATGAGAGATGCGATTTGATGTGATTTGATTTACACCACCACTGTAATTTCTAATGCTTTAGATAATAGAGTTAAGTTGATGTGATTTGATTTGATTTGATGTAGTTTGATTTGATTGGATCGTTTTGACAGACGAGTGCCCATTGGGTGACTCCCCGGCACCGCTGAGCTACCTCGACAACCAGCAGTGTAGCCAGGCTATCGCTAATTTCTCTGGTCACTGCTACGATAACATTACCTCCCAACGCTGCTGCAAGTCTTGTGAAAGTGTCAAGACCGACCAAAACGGTATGCATATGTGGGGTTCGAATCTGTTGCAAAGAAATTCGCAGAAGATCTTGCGAAACTACCAAGACTGACCAAACAGGTAAAACAGGATCTAAAATATTGCAAAAACAAATCAATCAGCTGCTGATTGCGTGAAGTTGCCAAAACTGACCTGGAAATAAAGGGGGGGGGGGAATTCCTTTTTTTTATCTGCTGCAGATCTTTTGAATCTGAAAAGAGAGACCAAATAGAAAGGGCATATTATATGAAATAGAAATAGTGCAACAAAATTGTTCAACAGTTTATTATGTCAACAATTTTCACAGAAGAAAGAAAAAAACATCGTGTGAATGAAACATAAATGTCATTGAAAATAAATCCAAACCAAAGAAGAAAATAGAGTTGGCACAGAACATTCTATTTTGTGATCATAAATCATTGGTGTGAGTAATTTAATTTAAAATAAAATTATTCGAATTGTAAAGCGCGTGGAGCTGGAGCTGTTATCGGGACTTGCGCTATAGAAAACTTATTTATTATAACTATTATAACTAATGTGTCTACCCCCCGCGGGTTAGGGGGAGTCCCATATTGGTTGGGACGAGAAAGAATTTACCCGATGCTCCCCAGCATGTCGTAAGAGGCGACTAACGGATTCTGTTTCTCCTTTTACCCTTGTTAAGTGTTTCTTGTATAGAATATAGTCAATGTTTGTAAAGATTTTAGTCAAGCAGTATGTAAGAAATGTTAAGTCCTTTGTACTGGAAACTTGCATTCTCCCAGTAAGGTCATATATTGTACTACGTTGCAAGCCCCTGGAGCACATTTTTGATTAGTGCTTTTGTGAACAAGAAACAATTGACAAGTGGCTCTATCCCATCACCCCCCTTCCCTCCGTCGCGATATAACCTTGAACGGTTGAAAACGACGTTAAACACCAAATAAAGAAAGACTAATGTGTCTAATGTTATCCTACCAAAACTCAGTTTTGCATTGAAAACCGGATTTTCTCCATTTGTTATGAAACAAATACTCGTTGCAGGAAGATCTACTGCACAAAGAAAATGTGTGAAGGAAGCCCGTATTCTGGGCTCAGTGTTAATAATTATTTGTTAATAAAGTTGGTGCAACTTGCTGTATGATGAGATTAAATATCATCAGACGAAATTATTCACATTCACCTGCAGGGGCGGAGCAGTTAAGCCAGAGGGTGGGGGGGGGGTACAACTTGGGGTCCCCTGAAGCTGAAGAATTTTAGCTATTCTATAAACAATGTGTGGCTTATCCTTGATTTTAAACAAGATCAACTGGTGTCAGCAGCCACTCATTATTTCTTTTAAAGAAAATTAATGTTGTTTTTTCACAGACAGAAAAACAACTCTTTTTCTTTCTTTTTTGGACAGCCGGCGGGGGGGGGGCGGGCGGGTCCGGAACCCCTGTAACCCCTCCCCCCCCCCTCCCCCCGCCCTCATCCGCCCCTGACCTGACAATCCTAAAATCTTTCTTATTTGGGACCTTACGTTTTTGTCGGGCACTCTCATTTGAGCGGTGGACTTGTGATCCTGTGGAAGAAATCTTTGAGCCGAGAAGTGTGCCAGATTGCCAAGTTAAGTGCCTTCAACGGCAGAAACATATGTTTGAATAGAATGGAGTTTTTAATTGGGGTACAACATTCTTCGCAATAATTTGCGTGGGCATGTGGCTAACACTTTTGCTCGTCTTTGGTTTTACTTGCCAGAAAGGAAGAAAGAATCACTACAGAGAAACATTTGCAGGATGAAATACATGTAAGGCCAAAACAAAAATATATGTTGGTTTTAGGGTAACGTGACCCAAAAAAAATGGGGTCGGTTGGTGGTTTTTTTTATTTTTTTATTTTTTTTTTAATCGATTTTAAAGAAGGTTACTTCCCTTAGTCTCGGAATGGTTCACAAAATGTGCCAAACGTTTTTGGTTTTTTTGAGAAATGAAAAAAATGTTTTAGGGTCGGCGGGTAAAAATAGGGTCGGTCAAACCAACAGATATTTTTGTTTGGCCTAATAAACAGTTATTTTTACCTAGACTGCGTCTACGGCGACCGTTCCAAGTGGTGCATTGGTCGAAACGCGTATGACTGTTACACCAACTCGGAACTGTGCTGTGGTACTTGCAAGACATTTGAGACGGGTACACAAGGTAAGATACACGCGTGCGTGCTTACGTGTGTGTGTGTGTGTGTGTGTGTGCGCGCGTGAGTGTGTTTGTGTGTGTGTGTGGTTATGTGTGTATGTGTGTGTACGCGCATGCGTGTGTATATGTGTGTGTGTGTATGTGCGTGTGTATGTGTGTGTGTGTGTGTGTACGTGAGTGTGTGTGTTTGCGTGTGTGTATGTATGTGTGTGTGTGCGTGAGTGTGTGTGTGTGTGTGTGTGTGTGTGTTTGTGTGTGTTTGAGTGTGTGTGCGAGTGTGTGTGTTTACGTGTGTGTATGTGTGTGTGTTTGCGTGTGTGTATG
>NC_090257.1:6740441-6770441 GCF_037325665.1 Littorina saxatilis | reverse complement strand
AGAACTGAACTATCCACAGGTGTTGCCCACATAGAGACACACACACACACACACACACACGCACACACACACACACACACACACACACACACACACACACACACAAACACAGAGAAGCCGTATATATAGAGAGATAGATGACAGTGTATTTTTCGCGTGGCTATAAATTGATTCGACCTTTGCACTTTTACAGTGAGGATAATTTACGGGTCCAATTTACGTTCTGGACACTGCGGTGACCTTCTAAAAATAGTAACAGAACGCCGGGAATATCCGAAGATGCCCCCTCATACCATAGTGCACCATACGAAGGAAGGGAGGTAAACGCTGAAAACATGGAGAAGATAAGGAAGAGTTATGCCGTAGTTGATCCCCCCAAAAAAACAACATCGGTTTGCGCTGCGCGCTGAGAGCACGTATGGAAATATCTCATCGACCAGATTTTATCCGGGGTGTATCTGAATATGGACACCAAATTTGAAACAGATCCATCGAGAACTTTGGCCGCGCATCGAACACAAAGAACAGACACACACACACACACACACACACACACACACACACACACACACACACACACACACACACACACACAGACAGACAGAGAGACAGACAGACAGACACAAGTCGTATATATATATAGATACCACACACACACACACACACACACACACACACACACACACACACACACACACACACACACACACTCACACATATAAGCATAAACGTGTTTTCGAAATAAAATTAATATTTCAAATCTGATCAGTTTGTTTTTTGTGACAGTTTGTGTGTGTGTGTGTGTGTGTGTGTGCGCGCGTGTGTGTGTGTGTGTGTGTGTGTGTGTGTGTGTGGCGTGTTTGTATGTATTGTTTCCTGGAATATCACAGAGCACACACGCTGACTGACCCACGCACATACACTCGCACGTACACTCATATGCCCCCCCCCCCCTCCCGGCACATACCCAAACCCACACAGGGATATGGAAGTTAAAACATGTTCACAATCCCAACAAACTTGTAAATTTTGAAATTAACTAGCCCACATTTGCCACAGTGGATAACATACAAACCAAGACAACCAGCCAAACACGGAGAAAATTGCCCCAAGGGGAGGTAATCAGCAAGCTGTGGTTCAAAGGACAATTCACCCTGCAGTTTTCATTGTTAGAGTACGGATTACTGGTGATGCCATTAGTACATGAAGTATGAAATAATTATGCGCTATGAAAGGCAAGAGGTTTTAATAGCTTTGGTTGATCAACAGAAAATCAGGAATATTTGAACCTTTATTGTTTTAGTGCAAAATACAGCGCTACATCCATGAAAAAGTCGAGATCTTCCTACGCTTGGCTTTAATCACTGACTCACAGCTACACACGGCCCACTCCCACTTTCTCCCACTAGGTTTGGGAGTAACATTGTGTTGGTGAACTTTGCTCCTACTGGAGTATCTTCTTCACTTCGTGATGAATAAAAGACATTAGTTTGGGAGAAAACGTCATTCCGTGCTGTGATTTTTATGATAAATGTTGTTTTGTGCAAGGGGAGAATGAGTAAAAGCAAGTTTGAATTGTGTTGACAGTAACAGCAAGAGGAGACAGTTTCTGGCGTAACTCTTGATTTCATTTTGTTATACAGACTTCTCCTTTTTCATGTATGTGTGTGTGTGTGTGTGTGTGTGTGTGTGTGTGTGTAGCCGGGTGTGTGTGTGCGTGTTTGTGTGTGTATGTGTGTGTGTATGTGTGTGTGTGTGTGTGTGTGAGTGTAACTGAATGTTAATGTTGGCTGTGTATAAATGTGTCAACCGAAAGTGATGTATATAGTATACAGAGAGGAACTGTTAATGCAAGGGAGATAATCCTTTATTGAAGCTTTGTCTGTCATATTTCACGTTTTCTGCGTACGTATCAAGCTGACTGGTTTCGCATGTAAACGCCTCTAGACTCACTGTCACGACTGAAGTGAAATGTAATGCAGTTCACAGGGACAGTCACTACAAAATGGCTGAAAGGGTCACGGTCACACTGTCGTTAATCCCCATAAGGCTATCACTCTTAGTGGTTTCTCACGAGACTGAGAAGAATGTTTCTACAGTTTATATACAGAACGTCAGCAAAATTAAACGTTCTCCAAAATAATGCAGCTATCAAAATATGGTAATGTTGAAACCTCGAAAGTCGATTGATTCAGTGTATTTAACTCAGTGGATTTCCCTGCGTCGGGTACTAAAGGCAGTTACTACCCTTTGATAGTCGATAATGTTGATTCATTGGCTCGGCTTCTTGGCGAGCGGCCGAGATTTCGATCAAGCTAAGTTTGTTGTGACTAATTGTTTATCTGTTCACGTAAAAGACTGTTGGGTCGATATATTTGTGATTGTGACGTATTTTATCAACAAAAACGTTCTAACAACTTACCTTTCTTGTTTTTTTATTCAGTCAAGATGAAGATTGACAGCGGCTGTAACTCAGTGTGTTTCCCCGCGTCGGATACTTAAGGCAGTTACTCCCCTTTGATAGTTCACAGTTTTCATACTTCTCAGGCGACGATTTTGCACCTGTGCTCAATCAGTGACGAAGAAATGGCTTTACATTAGGGTGTTTTTTTTTTTTTTAACCTCAGTTGCATGCAGGTTTGCTACTACAATTATTTTTTGCCTTATTATTTATTTTTTTTTTTCGTGTGTGGCTTGGAGCAAACCTTCTTCATAGGTCTTTTCTTTTCTCAGTCAAATGTGTACTTTTTTAGATCAACAAACTTTATCAGTAAACTAATATGTTTAAGTAAGTAAATAAAAATAATCATAACATAAATTTATTCCTTTTTTGTATCATACATTTCTATCCCGTAAATAACAGTCTCTAAATATTATTATTTCAAACACTCAATTTAAACTTACACTTGTTTTATACCAGTACCCTGTGGGTTATATCCCTTTGAAAAATAAATAATATTTCAAGGGGTGTCCCATATCTAAATTTACTTATACACATTTTTCCAATCAAGATTAAATGGGTAAGATACTTAAACATATCGTGTGTCAAACCATTCTTATCTCGCACACAAATCAGCACATCTGTTGCTTGTAAAATAATTGCTATGTTATATCGATCGTAAAACAATGTTTCAACATGCTTCCACAAATGGTGAATTTTACTGCAATAAAAAAAGAAATGTTCAATATAATCAACTTGTTCAATACAATATGGACATTTATCATTATTTGTGAGTCCCATTTTTAAGAGAAGAATATTGGTTGGGTATATATTGTGTAATATCTTCCACTGTAATTCTTTTAGTCTGGTTTCTGTTGTTGTCTCTTTTGCATTGAGCCAAACTTTTTCTTCAATATTAATACCAAGTTTGTTCAGCCAAAATCGAACACAGCAGGGTGGACTATATTTCATATCTGTCATAAAATTTCGAAAGTCTCTAGCTTTTAACATAACTTTATCATTAAAATACAATTTCGAGAATTCTTCAGTAACAGCATATACATAATCCGTATTGTTCTTTAAATAACGAGACAACGCCGAGTGAACAACAATGTACTGTAAATAGAGTTCTGGTGAAGTACCAATTAAGTTCTGTACATTTTGAAATGACAAAATGGAATTGTTTTCTAAAAGGTCATTGACATGTGTTATTCCTTTTTTTGCCCAGTTGTCAAAATAAATTACATTATTTTGATATTTTATATCGACATTATTCCATATGCATGCCATCTTCAGAGATGAAGGAGAGTGCAGTGTATTATGTTCCAACCAGACTCGCAGTACTTTGCTCCAGAAGGAGGACTGAAGACTATCTAACCCTTTAAACTTTTTAGGACCAATAATTGAATTAAAACAAGATAAATCTGTTCCAAAATTACGGAAATATAATCTAGGAATCCAAGTCCATGCACTATTGTTATTCATATTCGAAAGCTGAGCAAGCCAGCCGCACAGAATAGATTCTTGCAATATTTGCATATCAATCATTTGAATTCCTCCTGTTCCTATTCCACTGCACATAACACTTCTCTTCACTTTCTCAAACGCTTTCTTATTACAATTAATTTTCCTCCAAAGAAAACGAAACAATATCGTATTAATTTCTTTCAACACAAGTTCAGGGATGCATATTGCCTGCATAACATAAACAAACTGGGAAATCAAAAAACTTTTTATTACGCACATTTTACCAAATATGCCAAGATTCCGTTTTTCCCAGTTTAAAATCCCCTGTTTAATACTCTTCATTCGTTGTGTCCAGTTTTCATTCACGAGGGAGGCACTGGATGTATTGCTTTACATTAGTTAATCGATTCATAGATTAGGAACTTAATCCAGTTAGTTATGGACTTATTCATTGATTCATTAAAATAATGATGGTAGCAGTAATCTAGTAGTGGTAGAAGTACATTTCGTAGTAAATAATTATGCAGTTACATTTTATGTGGTCGCGAACAGCTTTAGAAACACACGAAGAAAATAATGACGTCACTCAAACAGCAAAACTACTTACACTTCTCACCCTCAGCAAGATGCATAATTATTGTAACATGATATCAACACAATTATAGACAGCTCTCCTCGTGTAGTCACGGTTGCAGCGAACACTAACACATTGCAATTTATTTGTAATATGCTGACAATTAGCAAATGGTAACAAACATGCCGAGAAAATAAATATGAACACGAGCGGACAGGCGAATAGCGATATCATTATTAAGACATGTCTCATAACATGTTACCATGTTACTAACAGTCAGTATATAACGGTTTGATTACCCGCTTATTTCTACCAAAATAATGTTCAGTACTTTTAAATCATAGAGAGTAGGCCTAATATATGAATATATAGCTATTCTGATGAACACGTGGGGGAACTGATTCGGGGGCTGTGATTGGATGGTCTCTTCCGATCATCAAGGCATAATGCTACGGAAGTCGGCCATTTTTCTCAATATCCAAAAGCATATTGTCAATAACAAAGACGCATGGTTCCGGTTTACCCATCTGTACCACGCGGCGATGTTTCTATCGACAACAGCATACACTGACAACTTGAAATTCTTCTCGGGAATGTTTTTCAGCTTTACAAATGTCGATAGCATACCCTTTTTTGCTAACTTCCCGATGAAACAGGACTAAACCAATTATTTTCTGTCCATAAACACCACAAAATGCCCAAAGTCGAAAGATGTAGTACAAACAGGGGAGTAAAACGGAACAGTCGTTTTTGTGTGCCTGTGTGACTGTGAGCTCAGTTGCCTGACACAAGCTTTCGCATTCGGCTTTTCGTATCTCGTAACTCCACACTAAATACCCCACCTCCACTCTCAAAGTATTGATGATCAACCCCAGGTACTAACATTCATGAAATCGTTTAAAACACGTATTTTAATTGAGGTTGAAAAAATCGCTTCATGACGAGACAAGTTTAATGCATACGAGTCGAAGACGAGTGGCATTATGCTTGTTCGAGTCTAAATATCGGACTTTATTGCTACGCTAAAAACACACTAGCGTTTATATTGCATTTCTGACCTTTCTTTCTTGTTCTAAACTGGCAAAATGGCAATGCTAGCGTTGATCTCAGGTTCAGTCAGTAGCTGACAAATTCCCTTCTCATTCAAGGGACGTAACCACTCGACGAAACGGTTTCGAAGGAATCGAATTTTGGGATGCAAACTATTAAATTTCACCACCAGTTGCATTAATTTTCAATCAAATGTGTCCGGATTTATCCCTTAAATAACCACTTTAATTTGACCGGGTAACAACATTCCAGTGAGGTTGAATGCGAAAGCTGTTCTCAAGCGAAACCGGTGTGTGCATACATGTTTACCTCCCTTGATAAGAAAGTGTGTTGGTCAAAAAGACAAAAAATGGAGCAAAAGTCGTGAATAGTTTCTAGTTTTCCGTTGATGTTATGTTTTGATTTTCTTCATTATTAGCCTTTTTCAAAATTAAAAACCTTAAACTTCTGTTTGTTGCATACAAATAAACTAATAAAAATCTGTTTCAACAACTGTGTTGTGAAATCGAATGCACTTGGAGTCAGTTGTTCTTCCAAAGTCAGAAAGCGTGTAGCGGTGTGCATGTCTGCGCGAACATGATGCGCGTAAGAAGTTTGTCTGCTATCAAAACCTGAGATCAACGTATCGACGCAAAAACTGTCATTTTGTAAGTTTGGAACAACAAATCAAGGTCATAACAGCTATATAATCGCTATTGTGTTTTCAGCGTAGCAATAGGGTCCGATATTTAGACTCGAACAAGTATAATGCGACTCGTCTTTGACTCGTCGGCATTATACTTGTCTCGTCTAAATATCGGACCCTATTGCTACGCTGAAAACACAATAGCTGTTAATGTTAAAAGCGTCATTCTTCAGAAGTTATCCTCATGTTTTTAATAACAGGCTTCTCACAGACAACACAAAGACGCGTGTCTACCAGGCGTGTGTCCTGAGCACGCTCCTCTACGGCAGTGAAGCTTTGAAAACCTACATGCACCAGGAACGAAAACTCAACACATTCAACATGTGCTGCCTACGACTTTTCCCAGGAGTAAAATGACAAGACCACATCCGAAACAGCGACATTCTCACACGTCCTGGCATACCTTTCTGAACCAGGGGCGCGCCTCAGATGGCTTGGTCATGTGCGGCGCATGGAAGACGGACGCTTACCAAAAGATGTTCTGTGCGGACAGCTGGCATCGGCGAGCAGGCGAGTCGGGCGTCCAGCCCTGAGGTTCAAAGACGCGTGCAAAGGGGACCTGAAAGCCTGTAACATCAACACAGATTACTGGGAAGAGACCGCGGTAGACTGTGACTGCTGAACACAGAGAGTCATGAAGACAGGAACGGGCTCTTCAGTCACACCAGGCGCTGCATCACATCTACACACTGACTCAGGGCGCATCAAGCATCGTCTCACGAGACTTTGCTCTGCCAATCATGATACGATGTTTATTATCTAAATAAACGTTACAAGAGATTCCTGTGAAAAACAGAGTCAGACTTACTACTTTTTAACACAGAGCAAACAGAAGGACACACACCCGTCGAACTGAGCGACATTATGTTACACCCATAAAGACCTACGAGACCGGGCTTTATCGTTTCAGTAAAGCACTGGGACCGATCCGCCCGCTTACGTGTGAACATGGTTTTCACTCCTTAATGTAGAATCTGTACTTCGGTGATGACTTTGATTTTGTTGTTGTTGTTGTTGTTGTTGTTGTTGTTGTTGTTGTTGTTGTTGTTGTTGTTGTTGTTGTTGTTGTTAGCCTTTTTTGCCTTGTTTATTACATGATTGTATCGGAGATGCACGGAGTGTATAGATGTATGATAGTTTCCACACCAGGACAAATACTTTCATGCTATATGTGGCGGATTCAATTCTTGTTCTTCTTATTTCAATCGGATGCCGTGTGAAATGTTTGACTCAGCACGTCACCTCTTTACACCGATTGTTTGTGCGAGTTAGGTTTGTTATTTTTCTTGAAATGTCTTGCTTTTGTGTTTTGATCTGTCTTGTTGAGTCAAAGTCCACTCATGTATTATCAGTTTTGTGACCACTGTGCATTCTCTGATTCCCGCCAGGAATCGAACCTGGGACTCTGCCTGCAGGAGGCAGTGTGTTACCGCTACACCACGGGAATGTTGAGAATAGAATGTTCCACTGTTTGCTTTATATCTGACAGAGAGAATTATATCAGTATGTTGTTACTCAAGGGTTATCTTGGTAAAAGGCGATAGTTTTCTCTTTGATATTCATTTTGTAAACCTCGCTTTATATGCAATTGGCATTGCCTCACAAAACTTCACCTTTGTGTTTACCATGAAGTATGTAATGTATATATTTTGGAACAACTGATAACAATGCCCTACTCAGTAAAATTGGACTGACAGACAAAGAGATGGAGAGAGTAGACATTACATTCTAGAACTCTCAGAACATAAGACAAACTTTCACAATTATGTGGGTAACATATCTTTTTATTGTTTTTAAATAACACACATTTAAAAACTATTAACAACTGGTTCTAGTCGGCATTGTGTCTTATTTGAAAGATTTCTTCATACAGTTTCCTTCTTTGTGTCATATTTAAATGTGTTCCTTGATTTTTGTTTCAGAAAATTAGTTCCACTTATAAGCAATGCAATCATATTAAATACGGTAGACAACATTCATGTGCAGAGATCCTAATTTCTTCTTTTTATTTTCATTTTGAAGGAGGTCACTATGCCATTTTATTGTAGAAAAAATAGCTTCAAATGATCTCCCTTAAACAAACTAGTTGTCCACGATTTATATTCACTTTGGGGTATTTGTAAGATTATATCAAGACAAATCAAGATAAAACGTCACTGAAAACAATCAAAGTACACGTACAATTTAAACAAAAGGTGTTTCCAGTTATCTGATTTCGAAGCTTACCGATGACTAGCCGCCTGGAAGTTTGCATGCAGCAACAATTCCTCCTGAGCTGGTGGAGATAAGTATCTGATTTGAAGCACACCATGAATATACTGCATCTTGCCCCTTCCAAGTTGTGGCATTGTTTGTGTGTCCATAGGCTGACACCAACAATAAGTATGAGTGGTGGCGACCTTTTGCTTGTGCCGACCCCTGTTACTGTTGTTCTGGTTCCAAGGACTCAAGGCAAGCGTTGAGCAGAAGCCAATGAAAGCCTCCAACAGCACCTCGTAATGAATCTGCACATGTGAATGACTTCCTACCTTGTTGGGATGCGGGCAAGTGTAATGGTGTCCAGAGAGCATGCAGTTCACTGATCCCTCAGCCACCACCTCATCCCTGCCAGTGTCAAGGATGATGTCCCTTTGATTTACATCTTTAAGTCTGTTACACCCACTACTAAATCAGTTTGACATAGTAGGCCCTAACTAAACCTTTAGTATGGACAGTTTCCTAATTCGTATATTATTGATTGCCTTCCTTAATGTTTACTGAGTTTCACTTACACAAATTGCACTCGGATTAAATTAGGTACACGATATGTGCAGAGAAGCTTAATTCCTTATTCATATTTTTATTTGATGGTAATCACTAAAAATAAAAATAAATAATCACTTAAAAGCAATGTTATCGGATTCAATTAGGTAGACAACTTGTGCAGATATATTAATTCCTTATTTTTACTTTTATTTTGAAGGAAATTACCATGCCATTTTACAGTAGAAAAACAATTTCGTTTCAAATTATCTCCCTTGAACAAACATTTGGATTTGTTTTCACTGTTAGGCATTGTTTAGGTTATATTCAGAAACATTAACAACGGAATCACTGCAAACAATCAATGATTTGTTTACACTGGCCACCGTGGCGTGTTTACTCTATGGCAAATACAAATGTTTATGACGAAGCAAAGATGTAGATATTTGCAAAGTTCTGCGAAAAACATAATTTATGACACAGTTGTACTGATTTGTAACAGCCAATTGTTTTCGACCCATTTTCCGTTCACTGTTGTTTAGTACCACTTAACATTATAATAGGACTTATAATCACTTTGTGTTCACCAAGCCAATATCTGTGACTTAAAACCATTTATGATATTATCAATTGAAACATTGTTGCAACAGAATCACATACACACAGATATTGAGGCAAAGTGTGTAACGATGATGACGTTTTGTTGTGGATGATCCACATTGAAAGAGTCCATTGTGCTATCAATGATGTCTTCATCTCTAACTCGCACTGGTGGCGGCCTTTTGCTCGTACCAACACCTGTTATATTGTAGTTCAGGTTCCATGAACTCAAAGAAAGCCATAAGCAGAAGCAAATGAAAAACCTCATACAGCATCTCGAAATGAATCTGCATATTTGGATGATTCCCGACCTTCATTGTTGGGATGCAGGCAATTGTAATGGTGTCCAGACAGCTTGCAGTTCACTGATCCCTCAGCCGCCACCACTGTCAGTGTCAAGGATGATGTCCCTTTGATCTGCATCTTGAAGTCGGTTACACACAATTCTAAATGAGTTTGACATTGTAGTAACTTAAAGGACCATAACAGGCTCTTTTTAAGGTCAGCTAAAGCAGTTGGGGTTGATTTAATGATATAGGTAAGCATCTAAAGATGCAAAAACCGAACAGTAAATCACAGGTTTTGTGTTGCATCAGTCTAATTTTACCCAAAATGCATGCTCAAAAAGCGGCCAAATTCGTCTCCTACGCGAGACTTCAAAATCCCCGCGGCGGCAAGTCGTTGGCTGTGACGTCACATGCAGGCATCGGAAGCGAAAGTAGCGACGCTCGGTCTGCGTCTTTGCTGCAGCCGTGGATGCGCGCGTACTCCCGACATCATGCCGAGAGAGTGTGCTGCTGCCGTATGTTCGGAGTTGCAAAAAAAAGGACTCGGGCTTGAGTTTTCATTTGTTTCCATCCGACTCAAGGCTTAAGCAGGAATGGGCTGTGAAAATGAATCGGCTGGACCCAAAAACAAAGAAACAACAACAACAACAACAACAACAACAACAACAACAACAACAACAACAACACTATTGTTGAGAAACCAGCGAAACTACATCAACAATAACAATAACAACAACACCATTGTTGAGAAACCAGCGAAACTACATCAACAATAACAACAACAACAACAACAACAACAACAACCTCAACAACTACAACTACAACCACCAGGGCCGGACTACCGGGGGGGGGGTTATGGGGGTTGCGCAACCCCCCCCCCCCCCCCCCCAGCCTAAACATGTACCTCACTTATGCCGTTTCATGCAAGGAGCGACCATTTTCCTATCTCAGAATATGACCTACCCATCAGCTTCAGGGGGTTTCGCCCCCTGACCCCCACAAGGGGCTTGACCCCGCCAGGGGGTACATCCCCCTGAACCACCACTGGCAACCCCCCCCCCCCCCCTCCTCTTAGCCTAGTCCGGCCCTGACCACAACAGCATTGTTGAGAAACCAGCGAAACTGTATAGATCCCTTGACTTTGGGGTAGCGCGACTATGTTGCTGCTAGCTTTCCACTGGGAGGAAGTGACCCGAATTTCCCTGCGACGGGACAATCTAGTAATGAAAAAATGAAAAAAATCTAAACATAAACAGTCGCGCTACCCCAAAAGTCAAGTGATTTTGTTTTTGTGCCTTGACTTTGGAGATGACAAGAAAATATCGGGAGCATTAACGTGATTTGTAAAAAAAAAGTACTAATCACGGGGCGCGCAAACCCTTGATTTTAATCCCCAGGCTCAAAACTGTAAGGTTCAGCAGCTAAAGTTGCTTCACTGTTTGTGACGTCATCGGAATTTTACCCAGAATTCACCACTTCGCGATATATACAATGGCCGCCTGATCGGAACGCGAAAACGCCTCGCTTCAGCCACGAAATTCGTCGGATTATGGCCCAAAACGATTCCGAAATAAACTAAACCCTGTGAGGGAAGGTGAGAAAACAATTTCCTACGGCATGCATATGCCTGGTTAACCTTAAGGGCTGACCAGACTTGGACGCCGTTTTACGGTATATGCGCCGCAGGCCGTTTTGTGCGTCGCGCGGGATTTGCCGAGTGGCCACACATCGACGACTTTTTTCACAACGCGTCAAGGTCACCTGACAGGAAGGTTCACTTGCATCGACTGCCACGCCGCGAGCGGTTGACGTCATCGCTCTGGTTTGCTTTGATTGGTCAAATTTCCGTCGTTCTATGTCTGTGTCAGAGAAATTAGAACACGCTCTATTCTTCTGCAGATAACGCTACGCAATCATAGCCCGCCGCGGCGTGCCCAGCGGGACCGTTTTGAGCATAAGTCAAATGTGGACAGGGTCAGCCTGGAGTGTCTGGACAGGCCTTAAGTCACGCCAAAACGCAAATGAACGCGTTTTTGACACCAAAAAAAGCCTGTCGGGGTCCTTTAACCTTTAATATACATGTACAATGTTCTTGTTTGTACAACATTGATTGTCTTCCTTCATTTTTGTTTAAGAAACGTTCTGAGCAAAAATAGTTTCATTTAAAAAAATTGCACTCGGATTAAATTAGGTGCACAACATGTTCAGAGATCTTTATCATGCCTGAACCATACAGGTGACACAAGCAAATAAGTTTGAGTGGTGGCGAACTATTGCTTGTGCCTGTAAAGGATTGATTCTTTTTAGCTCATTAGAAACACGCGAGTGCCGAGACTACTATAATCACGTCACGCGGGTCCGAGATTACCGAGACTATCTACGTCAGAAAGATGTACGTCATTTCTTTCAGCCACAATTCTTTCTTTTATTGCAGACTTCGAAGGAAAAGAAAATGTCGTGTCTGATTAAATTAATTCAACTTGTAGTTCCTAGCGACGAATTGTTTATACAACCGAGTTGTTTGTGCATCGCTAAGCAACTACTTAGAAACAGAAACGCCGGAAGTAGAAGAACAGGCCGTTGAGATCAACAGACCAGGCAAGTCGGAGAGCTCCAGATTCTCGCACTTAACTAGACGTTACTAACGCTGCAGAAGAAGGAAGCCGTTATCCCAGAGGGAGAACCCGTTTCGCCGTCTTGAAGGGTAACTAGTTTGTTAGTTAGTCGTGGATTTCGATCGAGAACGAACCAGATGATATCATATTCATTTGTCGCAGAGAATGCGTGTAGATGTGTTCTTTCTTCACTTAGTTTTGTCGTAGAATTAGTAGAATGAATATTGATAAAATTGTCATTTAGGGAATGTCTGATATTTAACAGCTTCTACGTTTGATCGCAGGTTCGTACACGGGAAGACGAACAAGCAAGACATCACCGACAGAGCTACGTTTTAGAAGCGTCATTTACGTCATCGTCGTCATGGAGTTCATCGTCATCATGGTTCCTGTAAACATGGTTCATCACCGATAGTCGAGTCGTCTCTGCAGACTGCGATCATCCACTGTTAATGGATCCATCGTCGTCATTATAAGGAAGTACATGTTTATATATTTGTTTCATCACCTCCAAGTAACTAAAGAACTTTTATCGTCGTCATTTGGGATTGTATGACAATGAGCCACGTTTCCGGAGAATAATATTGATGTCAAAATCAATGAACAATAACCATATAGTGTTGTGAAGTGAAGAACTGAATCTAAGATATATTATTAATGCATGACCTGAGTCAACCTTGTGTAAGGTCGAGGAGCCATTAAAAGAAATTATAATTCATGCTGTTGATTTCTGTCCTAAATTGCCTTGGACAATATCAGCCGATAGCTGAATCGTAATTGAAGTCAAATATGGGATTTTAGTATTAGGAAAGAAAAATCCGCATAACAGTGCCCACCCCTATTATTGGAGATCTGGTTCCATGGACGCAAGGAAAGCGTTGAGCAGAAGCCAATGAAAAGCCTTAAACAGCATCTCGAAATAAATCCGCACATTTGAATGACTCCCTACCTTTATTGTTCGGATGTAGGCAAATTCAATGGTGTCCAGAGAGCATGCAGTTCCCGGATCCCTCAGCCACCACCACACCACTGCCAGTGTCAAGAATGATGTCCCTTTGATCTGCATCTTGAAGTCTGTGACACACACTTTCAAATCAGTTATACATTGTAACTTAACCTTTAAAATGTACAGTTTTTTTTATTGTATTATATTAATTGCCTTCCTTGATTGTTGTGAAGAAAAGTTCTTTGGAAAAATAGTTTGACTTAAATGCAAAGCAATCGGATTAAAAAGGTAGACAACATGTGCACAGAACTTAATTCCTTATTTTCTAATTATATTTTGAAGATAATCTCTATGCAATTTTATGTTTTTTAAATTATCTCACTTGAACAAACATTTTTCCACGATTTGTTTTCACTAATTACTTTGGCGTTTTTAATGAATGGAAATGCAAACATTTTATGACAGACCAAGATAAGATGTAGAAACTGCGAAAAAAATATTATATAAAACTTTAAATTATTTTGTTGCTCCTACATTCTGTTCACTGTCCTTGAGTGCTGCTTAAAATTGATACATGGAACTCATAATCAGTGTATGTTCTCCACGCGTAAACCACACAGCAGTACTCATGGTTTATTCAACCCCTGGGCCATCGGGGCCCCGTGTAACCAACCGTATTCACGAATACATGACCTATTGAGTCGCTTGCGGTTTCAAAGAGACTGTAATCATTGACAATATGTAAATATCATTAACAAGTGACATTGGGTTATGTGGGAAATAATATGTACTTTTTTGTGTCTATAATATGTTTTGAGAGTGTGTTTTATGGGATGTTATTTCGTACACGAGCCAAAAGAATTCTGTTTGTTTGTTACATTCAGATAATATTGTTATTGTTACATTCAGATAATAGTTTATTGAATTGAATGGATTTTTTTTTTTTTTTTTTTTTTTTTTTTGCTTAACGCCCAGCCGACCACGAAGGGCCATATCAGGGCGGTGCTGCTTTGACATTTAACGTGCGCCACACACAAGACAGAGGTCGCAGCACAGGCTTCATGTCTCACCCAGTCACATTATTCTGACACCAGACCAACCCGTCCTAGCACTAACCCCATAATGCCAGACGCCAGGCGGAGCAGCCACTAGATTGCCAATTTTAAAGTCTTAGGTATGACCCGGCCGGGGTTCGAACCCACGACCTCCCGATCACGGGGCGGACGCTTTACCACTAGGCCAACCGTGCTGGTCTTGAATGGAATTGAATTAACACATATTAAGACTGATATTGCACTGTTTTAAAGAAAATATCAACCCATTAATTGAAGTTATATTTGAAGCGGTGATTTTTCAGAACAGTTTCGTTTTTTCTCAAAACAGCAAAAAGTGAGATTGAGAAATTGTGAATTACAGCGACGCTATGTATTTTCACTAACCTTGGCTCACGCTACCTTCTCTTTATACAAACGCACGGACTGGTGGTCTGTGGTGTTAGCGTGTGTCCAGTTGTTCTTTCTGTCATCCAGTCTCTCTGTGTCTCTTCATCAACCTCGCTGGCCTGTTAGAGAAATACATACACACACATAATTACTGCCTAACACAGAATCGCAGGAACACACATAATTACACCACAAGGTGTATCTTATTTAGCTCCACATGAAGAGGTCCTCACTCACCTTCCTTCCTTCCTTCCTGTGTGTGTTTGTGTGATTGTTGTATTATACTATAAGATAATAGCACGCTGAGTTAGGGTTAGTGATAATTGTGCTTGTTACTTTATGTGTATTGTATGTGTTTTGTCTTATCAATAAGTCTTATTTGTTTGTTTGTTTGTTTGCTTAACGCCCAGCCGACCACGAAGGGCCATATCAGGGCGGTGCTGCTTTGACATTTAACGTGCGCCACACACAAGACAGAAGTCGCAGCAAAGGCTTCATGTCTCACCCAGTCACATTATTCTGACACCGGACCAACCAGTAATAAGTCTTATTAGTTCTTATAAAATGTTCAAGTTACAATCGTTCACAGGCAGGCTGGGCGTGTCAAGAAAATGGTCCATTTGAATGTAACATTTTGACGGACAATAAAGTGTTGTTATTGTTATTGTTATTGTAACCTCCTTCCTACTGACCTCCGACTAACCTCTTCCGATCCCTTCCTCCTACATGGAAAACACAGTGCTTTGAATGGTAGCCATGTATTGTTTGTCATGTAGTTGACCACAGAATCACTGGAATGTCTTTATCCTTCATGTCCGTGTTATCAACATCATGATAACGCGTACAACAGTATGCACATGAACTGTTATGCCGTTACGACGAGTTGTCTGCCTTTAACAGCTAACTTGTGTGCGTGCGCGCGCGCGCGCGTGTGTGTGTGTGTGTGTGTGTGTGTGTGTGTGTGTGTGTGTGTATGTATATGTGTGTGTGTGTGTGCGTGTGTGTGTGTGTGTGTGTGTGTGTGTGTGTGTGTGTGTGTGTGTGTGTGCTGGGATGGGGATTCGGGCGAAGAACAAAGGCAAAAAGACAACAACAACAAATGTATTAAAACATTACGAGGAACCATGCCGGCCTTTTTTTCGTTAAAAGAATAAAGGTCACTTTTGCAGATATATTCCTACCATCACAGGCATCAGTATTTACAACATTCTGTTTGCAAACGTCCTGTTTATTAACAGTAAGGGCCAAATATGTTCGTTATGGTATTTCCGTCTTTTACTCTAAAGCAACATGTTTGTGCTTTAATATACTTTCTTCGTTTTGTTTTGATAATTGCCCGGCAATTCTGTTTGAACTTGCTTCCGCAACATTAACACTCAAGCAGGGTTCGCACAGTTTTTTAAACAGAACTTTGCAAGGACTTTCAAGCACCCTCTTACCTTCAAACCTCGCAATGAAACCCTCGCTGGTAATGATACCCCCTTCCCGCACGCCGATTTAAATCATTGGATGTTCAAAAGCTGATGATTTAATTGTTGTCAAAGGCGAGATTCGTAGCAGACGATGGTTTTGAAGCATACAGACTCTGGGTTACTGTTCAACTTTGTCTTTGAGGTTATCAAATAATAAATCATAGCAATTGTTTATTGTGGGTGGTTGTCGTGTAATCAGTTTACAGCTTTAGACTGTTTAAGCACTTTCAAGGCCTTGAAAATGACCCCTCCAAACTCAAGCACTTTCAATGATTTCAAGCAAGGGCACTAACCCTGCTCAAACAAGACGATACATCACATGGAGTAATCTCGTCTCGTCATCTGGGTTCCAGTTGTTCGGTGTTCCAGTTGTTCGAAAGGAAGACGTAGAGTTTTCGCATTATCTATCCAGCAAAAAATATCTAAGTAAAGTTTTCAACAAAGTCTCGACAGATCTTCAAAAAACGAAAAAGGATCTCTAGTTAATCATCTGTTCGGTACTGCAGAGGTAAGTAGTTTATTTATGTTTTTCAGTTAAAAACTTGACAGTTAGCTTGTGTGAACACTTTCCACAACAGGCTCTCACACCTTGGCGTTTGTTAATCTATTGTAAAATTATTATGGGAGGATAGTATATATAACGTGAGATTTTTCAAGTAACGGAACTATGTTTTTCTTTCAAGCGAAAGCTTATTTGCACTGTATTGCTCTGCTTGACTGTTTGACTTTCTGAAGTAAGTCCTGGTTACTTCTGAAGCAGACGACAAAACAAAAAACCCATGGCGGAACGCCGATGTCAGTCGACAGTGAGGTTTTGTCACATGACTGGAAAGTAAAAAGGGAGGCAATCCTGCGTTGAAACGCCTTCTTCATTGCCTCCCTTAAATTACTAGCTCATTAAACTAGGATTACCTCCCTTGCGATGCTGCAATAGTTCTGGGAGGATATAGCGTAGAACACTTTTACCCACACACAAAAAACAAGCAAACACACACACACACACACACACACACACACACACACACACACACACACACACACACACAAACGGTTCTCATACTGTCATTATCTGGCAATGTAACTCTGCTCTTCACACTGGTATGTTTCAACACAAAATCACTTGCAAACATTATTGTATGCCAATTGCAAATGTAAAATATGTCGAATATGTTCTGATTCTGTTCTGAAGCAGAGAAGACAACTGTAATTCTTTTCAATTGTTACGATGAAGTTGCACAGAATATTTTACGGAACATACAAGAACAAATAATTGGTTTCAAAGTGCCCTTTACCGTAAATTGCCGTTGGTGTGCTGAGTCCATTCTGCAACAGCTGACAACCTTTTTGTTAAATTGTTGTTTTTGTTTTTGTTGTTGGTGTTGTTTTTAACATAATATCATTGCTTTCCAGTTATCCAGCACAAGAAACAGCACACGGCATCAGTCACCAACTAGCGGAATGAACCCTGCAAGAAACCCAGTCGTTCCCAGTGGGCAGCCAGCGCAACACTCAACCACAACTACCGCAAGCAACCTGAATTTTCATGTCGGCGTTACTGTTGGTAAGCCATTTCTTCCTTTTCACGCCGTCTAACATATTTGGTAATATGCCTAACATATTTTTTCATGTAGGATGCATCCTCATTTGAAACCCATTGATCAAGTGTAATTAATCATCCTTTAGTAAGAGTTTTCTCATCAAGCAAATTCGGGTACGTAACACAGGACAATGCCTAATTAAATAATGTTATTCTAAAAATGCAATAAATTGTGATGAATTTGTAAAATTTGCGTTACAGATTTCATATCGGGGTGGCTTAACTTTCGACACGATTTATATTTATAGTTGGTATAATATGCACAACAAAATCAATAAGACAATAACGATTAAACGTTCATGTGTACATAGGCCTTAGTCTTTTAGAACCGCGTTTAAAAATAGACATATACTTTTGTCAGGAATGCCATTTGGCGTCAGCAATCGGAGACAATTCGAAACTTATTTCAAAATACCAGAAACTGTAGTTATCCTGGAGGGATTGCTTAACTTTACACTGCAGAAAACTGCCTCCATTGCCAGAAAATTGCAAGAACTTTCATAGTCATTTTGCAGAGTTGCCAAGAATATGTTCTCTCAACATTTTCTTTTTTTGTTGTTCTTGCAGAAGAACAGAGGTTTAACACAGTCTTATACGCTTTAGGTTTACTTGTTGTTTGTCGCTATCATTTTAACTAGAACAACCAACGTTGCCTTTTGTCTGGACACTTTAGCCCCTCATGGGGCGGGAAAAGTTCGTATGGTCAAACATTGATGTTTTGCTTGCAAAGAAAATGTTTAAACAGGCATTAAGCTACCATTAACATTCTCTATGTGCAAGAAAAAGATAGGTGTCATTTCTTGAGTGATTATTAGTGATCGAAAAGCACGGTTTCCCTTCGATATGGTTCAGAACCACACCAATAGCGTATCTGGAAGTAAGTCTGTAGACTTTACGGTTGTAAGTACGTCAATGTTGTGTGTTCTTCTATGTACATACTGTGAATTCTCTTTGCTGTCAGATTTGAGAACTGGACAAAGAGAAATGCTGTGTATTAGCGGAGCCAGGCACCCGGACGTTTTGCTACCCGCCACGCACAACAACACAGGCAGCCATGTTGTGACTGCACAGATCAGCTGTGGTCTGAGTGTCAACCTACGACCGAACATCAGGCTGTAACGACGTCGACTTGGTCAACCTAGCGCTGTTTGAAGTAACACCGGTTTTTTCACCAACCAACAAAACTGCCATTTTGTTTAAATCGGTTATGCTCAAATTCAACCTTTGCAGAAGAGAACAGTGATACGTCAGGCTTCTTTGTTAATGTTTCCTTCCTCTCTAACATCACCATGTAGTTGGAAAACCACTGACACTTTTAACTGAAGATCAAAAACACATTCTAAATACTGAAACACTTGTTCGCTGTTGCTTGTCTTCTTTAGTACTCCCTAACGATACGGGCACTGAGGACGTGGCTTCCGGCGCACAGCGATTTGACGATCACGGATCAATGTTCCCAAACTGTTTGATTCACAGTTCTCGGTACCAACCGAAAGCTAGTTACACACTAAAGTGAGTAAATATTCACACATTAATACTTCCTTATAGACACCGTAAACCACAGGTTTAAACACACAAGATTCCAGTAATTAGAACATATCGACCGTCGCAGTCAATACACACCCTGCAGGTAGGCCCTACATGACGCCATATTAGATGTGAGCTAAATATAGCTGTGAATGTGAATAGTTTATAGAGCTTCTATTATATCGCTGCGTGGCTGGGACAAAGGCACTTTTGTGCAGTGGGTTGGCGGTAATCGGTAACACGTCGTTTCTCGTTGCTCAAAGTGAGGACAGTGCAGAACCAATGCTTCTCACAGTCAAAGAATTAAAGTCACAGAGGGCGGGGATGTAGCTCAGTCGGTAGCGCGCTGGATTTGTATCCAATTGGCCGCTGTCAGCGTGAGTTCGTCCCCACGTTTGGCGAGAGATTTATTTCTCAGATTCAACTTTGTGTGCAGACTCTCCTCGGTGTCCGAACACCCCCGTGTGTACACGCAAGCACAAGACCAAGTGCGCACGAAAAAGATCCTGTAATCCATGTCAGAGTTCGGTGGGTTATAGAAACACGAAAATACCCAGCATGCTTCCTCCAAAAACGGCGTATGGCTGCCTAAATGGCGGGGTAAAAAAAAGGTCATACACGTAAAATTCCACTCGTGCAAAAAACACGAGTGTACGTGGGAGTTTCAGCTCACGAACGAAGAAGAAGAAGAAAGTCACAGAATTACAATAGCGCAGGATTCGATGTATTTCCTTTCTTTTCTTATTTGTCATGGTAGTGCCTCACCTTTTCAATTGTGTTCTGTCATTTTTACCTAATTTGCTGCGATTGTTAGCTTGACTCACGTTCTGGGGCGTAACTCTTCCACGATACTTAAACATTCTGACTGTTATTTCCTGAAAACTTTTATTCCTCCTATTTCACAACGTCCAACCCGTTTGATGTGAAAAAATCTGTTGTTTTTTACACTCTAATTTGTGAGAACGTATCCTTTGTGGGTTCTCATTTTGGGGTGTCTCTTCTCTTATAAATGGCTTATCTTGGTGCCGCATGAAATTCCGTCCACCCATTGTAGCGGTACTACTGTTCTTGCCAGCGTCCATGCATCTTGCTTGTATCCCTTTTTAGATGTTGTCCAGTTTTGACTAAAATAATGTTTTGGAAATCGAGAAAAAAAAAGAGAGAGAGAGAGAGAGAGAGAGAGAGAGAGAGAGAGAGAGAGAGAGAGAGTGTGTGTGTGTGTGCGTGTGCGTGTCTGTAAGTGTGAGTGCTGCGAGAGACGCTTAGGATGTTTACATGTGTTTTAATGCAATTATAATTCTAAGTTTACAGCAAATGTGAAGCGGGCTAGGGTTATTAGTTTTAAGTGCAATCGTTTAATTCTTAATACATGTGATGTTTTTATGTCTGTGATCGCCTTATATGTCAATTTTCCTTGTTTTTATAAGGACAGTAAACATTTTGAGTCTTGAGTCTGAGTCTGAGACTACGGTTGTGGTGTATGTGTGTGCGTGCGTGTGTGTGTGTGTGTGTGTGTGTGTGTGTGTGTGTGTGGAGCGATTCAGAGAAAACTACTGGGCAGATCGTCATGAAACTGTACATGAGATTTCCTGAGTATGATATCCCCATTTTTTTTTTTTTTTTTTTTTAAAGGCACAGTAAGCCTCCCGTAAACCATCACAGAGCTCCCCGAGCGTCTACATACAGTACAAGCATACTTCCATTTGAACGCTCACCGAACGGGAACATCCTGGCTGCTTTCTGTCGAGCGTGAGAAATTTTCAGAGGGTTTATTTTCGTGGACTTGCTCCTCTACAACAATGGCGCCTCGTTTTGGTGCTGGACGGCTGTTATGAATATTCAATACCGGAAATCACGCCCGGACAGTAAGCTAGCCTCCCGTAAACCATCACAGATACTGTCAGGCTTTTACACACAGTACAAACACCCTTCCATTCGAACGCTCACCAAACGGGAACATCCTAGGTGCCCTACGTAAAGAGCGAGCAATTTTTGAAGAATTAATTTTGCAGATTGTCTCGAACACTTTTTGGACCCATCCTGAACTCAGGTCAAACATGAGTTACTTCCCTTCGGGTCTCATTCTATCGATGTAAACTGGCGATAGCCGTGGATCGATGATTATCAAAATGTTTTTGGACCGTGGTGCGTTTTTGCGCTAGACCTAACTTTTAAAATCTAAATAATAAATTGACAGCTTGTTACACAAACATTCTTTAATCATAAAAGAATTCTTTTTTCATCAAGACAAGATCAGTTTGAAAAAAGAAAAGCCTGGAAGCAGGGTCACGCAAGGGTCGTAGCAGACGACGGTTTATGCATATCGCCGTTCCTCTCAACAGTCAAAAGCCATCGCTAGAGTTCTTGTGAACCACAGCCGTTTGTTTCGTGCATAAAAACGTGCTATTGTAAATAAGCTCACATCGAGTCGCATTCAAATGACTAACTGACGACTACATTGTGAAAAAGGGAAACTGGATCACACGGGTTCACGATGGCTCAGGGGGTAAAATAAACCACGCAAAAATAAATTCTTTGAAAATTGTTCGCTCTTTACGGAGGGCACCTAGGATGTTTTCAATCGGTGAGTGTTTAAATGAAAGGGTGTTTGTACTGTACTGTGTAAAAGCATGACAGTATCTGTGATGGTTCACGGGAGGCTTACTGTGCCTTTAAGTTCGGGCATGTGGCTAACACTTTTGCTCGTCTTTGGTTTTACTTGCCAGAAAGGAAGAAGGAATCACTACAGAGGAACATTTGCAGGATGAAATACAGTAAGGCCAAAACAAAAATATATGTTGGTTTTAGGGTAACGTGACCCCCAAAAAATGGGGTCGGTAGGTGTTGTTTTTTTTATTTTTATTTTTCAATTTAGTCGATTTTAAAGAAGGTTACTTCCCTTAGTCTCGGATTGGTTCGCAAAATGTGCCAAAAGTTTTTGGTTTTTTGAGAAATGAAAATAATGTTTTAGGGTTGGCGGGTAAAAATAGGGTCGGTCAAACCAACAGATATTTTTGTTTGTCCTAATAAACAGTTATTTTTACCTAGACTGCGTCTACGGCGACCGTTCCAAGTGGTGCATTGGTCGAAACGCGTATGACTGTTAGGCCTACACCAACTCGGAACTGTGCTGTGGTACTTGCAAGACATTTGAGACAAGTACTCAAGGTAAGATACACGCGTGCGTGCTTGCGTGTGTGTGTGTGTGTGTGTGTGTGTGTGTGTGTGTGTGTGTCTGTGTGTCTGTGTATGTGTGTGTGTGTGTTTGTGTGCGCGCGTGAGTGTGTTTGTGTGTGTGTGTGTGTGTGTGTGTGTGTGTGGTTATGTGTGTGTGTGTGTACGCGCACGCGTGTGTATATGTGTGTGTGTGTGTGTATGTGTGTGTGTGCGTGCGTGAGTGTGTGTGTTTGCGTGTGTGTATGTGTGTGTGTGCGTGAGTGTGTGTGTGTGTGTTTGTGTGTGTTTGAGTGTGTGCGAGTGTGTGTGTTTGCGTGTGTGTATGTGTGTGTGTGTGTGTGAGTGTGTGCGTTAGTTTGTGTGTGTGTTTGCGTGTGTGTATGTGTGTGTGTATGTGCGTGCGTACGTGAGTGTGTGTGCGTGCGTGCGTGCGTGCGTGAGTGTGTGTGCGTGCGTACGTGCGTGCGTGCGTGTGTGTGTGTGTGTGTGTGAGTGTGTGTGTGCATAAATGCGTGCGTGCTTGCATTCGTGTGTGCGTGAGTGAGTATTCTCTCAAAACGGTTCCAGTACTCTAGATGAACAGTCGGAGAGAAATTCCTTGCAAAACAATTACGAAATAACGGCAAACTGCTTCCCGTGTAAACTGTTCGACTTTCAGTCTTAGTTCTCGTCAGGCTTTTACATTGGATAAGACGGGTGAGACCGTACCTTCTCTTGGCCAATGCTGTTGATGAATACATTTTGTAAATTTAAGAAAAAAAAGTTCCTAAAAATATCCTATTACTCATTATACCAAGCAGTCAGGGTGTTGAATTTTTGTGTGTGACCACGTGGAGGGGATGGCCTTATTGTATGTAAACGCCTGGCGAGGTCTCAGGTGTTGAGCCAAACTGTCTTCACAGGACCCCCCCCCGCGGGTTAGGGGGAGTCCCATATTGGTTGGGACGAGAAAGAATTTACCCGATGCTCCCAAGCATGTCGTAAGAGGCGACTAAAAACATTTCAGCTTCTGCTTAAATGCTGTTATGAACTTCAAGGCAGACACAGTTGTCTCGAGTAGAATGGGGGCGATTCTCGAGCAGACGATTAGTGCTCCATATATGGGTCAATCTTTATTTGGTTTAGCCTCTCGCCAGTGTGTCTAAGTAGCCCGGATGTTCAAGTAACAACGGTCACTCCAAGACTAATTGTTGTGCCTCATCCAGTCCGATTCTTATTTGGTTGAGTCTGGCATCTTAAGACCCGTATTAGACGCCAGGCTATCATCGCTAGCAGCAAGTCACTTTCCAAGTATCCTCAGCGTTTTCAAGAAACAAGTCCTTTCTTCTGAACGGTTTGGGTTTTGCACTGTTCTAATTTTGAATAATTATGTGGTAATTAGACTCTGAGCAATTGTTTACGAGGCCTGGGGAAGCCTGAAGTTTAGTTGGCGATTGTTTGATCTAAAATGTTCGCATCCTGCCTTGCCGACTTGACATTTGGTCAACTTGGTTCTATTCATCATGTTTTGAAAATCTTGTGAATTATTTCTAAGCATAGGCTATGCAGGTTCGCTACCCACCTTTATTTGGCCCAGTAAGTTTGTTTAGTTTTTTGAATGGGGGCCGACGAGAGCGTGGGTGACCTATTTTGCGGCCCATAGTAGAACGTGGTTGACCTATTTTCGGCCCAGGCAGTAATCAATAACCGACGCACGGGGGGAAGCAGGCCACCGGCGCTGCTAATTAAGGCTGGCTTGGCAGGCAGCCCTGCGTGCAGCGAGCAAGAGTACCGTACAACAAACATGTACAAGACGCGCGGACAGCGTGACCTAGGGTGCAATCTGATGATCTATATATATGGGTGGACACGCATACTCATGTTGTTTTTGCTCTGGCTCAAAACACAGCCACATTCGTTTGTTTTTGTGTGCGTTGGAAATACAGCCACAAGTTTCTGCGCTTGAAACACAGCCAAGGTTTGTCAGTTTGGCAGGCATACCTTCCCAGCACTGGGAATTCGGTTATCTAGAGCAGCCATCTATAAATAGCCCAGCCAGCTGCATACAGCGAGCCAGCACAGAGATATATCTCTGTGGTCAGTGCCAGCAACAAACTGGCCTGCCTGACCGTAGCTGTAATACTCTTACTTACAACTTTATTTAATGATAGCTGAGCCGTTTGGTTGCAATTTTCTCTTGAAATTTGACACATAACTAGATCGATTTCTGCAGATACCACTCAATGCAATTGTAATCCCATTCGAATTTGGTAAGAATTATTTATCAGTAGTAACTGATTGATGTGCTTTGGTGTGTTGTGAAAGTGTTCGCACAGAAGTTTGTCATCATAGTCATACACACTTTTACTACAAACATGATACAGTTCTGTTTTAGATGCAACAAGCATGCTAAGTACAGCAAGCAGAATAAATGAAGCAAGCCCTACCGCCTTTGCACCAGAAAGTAGAATGAATAACTGCTGTTTATGACAGTGTGCAATCTAATAGAATTATACGTTGGGGGACATGCATAAGTATGATGTTTTTCTCTAAATGTTTGTGGGTGCGCTGGATACACAGCCACACTTTTTCTGAGCTTGAACCACAGCCAAGGGGTTCTTCTATGGCTCAAAGCACACTTGCAGTTACACTCGTTTGTTGTTGTTGTGCGCGTGAAACACAGCCACAGTGGCCTATTGCTTTAAACGCATTTGCTTCAACAATCGTGTTTTGGTGCGCTTGAAACACAGCCACCAGTTTGCTGCGTGAAACTCAGCCAGTTTATACATGTGCGCTTGAAACACAGCCACAATTTGTACGTGCTTGAAACACAGCCACAATTGTTATGTGCTTGAAACAGCCATTTTGCGTGCGCTTGAGACACAGCCACAACTTTTCTGCGCTTGAAACACAGCCAGTTACGTGCGCTTGAAACACAACCACAATTTTTACGCGCTTGAAACACAGCCATTTAGCATGCGCTTGAGACACAGCCACAACTTTTCTGGCTTGAATCACAGCCAGTTTATGTGCGCTTGAAACACAGCCACAATTTGTAGGTGCTTGAAACACAGCCATTTTGGGTGCGTTTGAAACACAGTCACACGTTTTTCTGCAGGAAACTCAGTTAACCACGTTTATTTCAGTTGCCGGAGCACCAATAGTCTCATGGTGTTAACCACTTTAATTCCAGTTGCCTGGGCACCAGCAGCCACAGCTCCAATCGTTTTGTTTTGTGTGCGCTTGAAACACAGCCACCAGTTTGCTGCGCTTGAAACACAGCCAGTTTAGGTGCGCTTGAAACACAGCCACAGTTGTTATGTGCTTGAAACACAGCCACACGTTTTTCTGCATGAAAATCAGTTTTAACCACTTTTATTTCAGTTGCCTGAACACCAACAGCAGGGTTGGGTTAACCAGTTTAATTCCAGTTGCCTGAGCACCAACAACTTGGTTGTGTTAACCAGTTTAATTCCAGTTGCCTGAGCACCAGCAGCCACTGCGCCAATCGTTTTTGGTGGGCGCTTGAAACACAGCCACCAGTTTGCTGCGCTTGATACACAGCCAGTTTATGTGCGCTTGAAACACAGCCACAATTTTTATGTGCTTGAAACTCAGCCACACGTTTTTCTGCATGAAAATCAGTTTTAACCACTTTTATTTCAGTTGCCTGAGCACCAACAGCCGGGTTGGGTTTGTTTGTTTGTTTGCTTAACACCCAGCCGACCACGAAGGGCCATATCAGGGCGGTGCTGCTTTGAGATATAGCGTGCGCCACACACAAGACAAAAGTCGCAGCACAGGCTTCATGTCTCACCCAGTCACATTATTCTGACACCGGACCAACCAGTCCTAGCACTAACCCCATAATGCCAGACGCCAGGCGGAGCAGCCACTAGATTGCCAATTTTAAAGTCTTAGGTATGACCCGGCCGGGGTTCGAACCCACGACCTCCCGATCATGGGGCGGACGCCTTAACACTAGGCCAACCGTGCAGCCGGGTTGGGTTAACCAGTTTAATTCCAGTTGCCTGAGCACCAACAGCCTGGTTGTGTTAACCACTTTTATTCCAGTTGCCTGAGCACCAACAGCCTGGCGTGTTAACCACTTTAATTCCAGTTGCCTGAGCACCAACAGCCTCGTTGTGTTCAACACTTTAATTCCAGTTGCCTGAGCACCGACAGCCTGGTTGTGTTAACCACTTTAATTCCAGTTGCCTGAGCACCAACAGCCTGGCGTGTTAACCACTTTAATTCCAGTTGCCTGAACACCAACAGCCTGGTTGTGTTAACCACTTTTATTCCAGTTGCCTGAGCACCAACAGCCTGGCGTGTTAACCACTTTAATTCCAGTTGCCTGAGCACCAACAGCCTCGTTGTGTTCAACACTTTAATTCCAGTTGCCTGAGCACCGACAGCCTGGTTGTGTTAACCACTTTAATTCCAGTTGCCTGAGGTAACGTCGTAAAAATCAAGTAAGTACTGAGCCCCCCTGAGGTTTGCCCAGTGGCCAGCCAATCTGCGGGCTTACTTGTTAGTCCGTCCCGCAGTCACAGGCGCACTGGTCTTACATTTTAATGGTAAGCCCCTGTCCAGTTACCAGTTTCAGGCGGTCCTGAAAAAAGGAGCAAATACCCTGGGTTGGTCAGCGGATAAATTCACCTCCCATTCCTTTCGGATTGGGGCTACAACTACGAGGCTAGGCCGCTGGAGATCTGCAGTTGTTAAATCATACGTGCGATGTCCTAGTTCGTAAGGGAGTGGGGGTACGTGTGTTTGTCCCGCTGATGATGGTGTGCACCTCAACAGCTGGGGTGGAGTTAAATCATGTTTCATTTGATTAAAATTTTCTTTTTCTTTGGATGCAAGTGTACAGACTGCAGCGGTTGATGGTGTGCGCCTCAACCGGTAGGAGATTTCAAGCTTGTAAATGTTGTATAGCCTTAGCTTACTCATTTTAATCATTTTCTTGACACTAATGGTGGGTTTATATATTACAGAGGTCTTAATCCTGGGGTCCAGCATTGTGCGTAGACTGGAGCGGGACCTGGACGCACGCTGCGACTTCCCCTGCCGGTGCGCTTCGCCGGCCAGTCGGGCCTACAATTCTCCGGCCTGCGCACGCTGTTGGAGTGTGCAATTGAAGGACCACCCCCAGCCTACCTGGTTCAGCATGTAGGAGCCAACGACATAGGTAGGATCAACACGATTGAATGGGCCCAGGAGCTCCAGTTGTGGCTCACATATATCGGGGCTAGGTACCCCACCACTCGGGTCGTCTGGTCAGACATGCTGCCGCGGCGCGCCTGGCGCTATTCAGTAGACCCAGCAGGGGCAGAAAGCGCGGCACGCGCAGGGCCAGGCACCTGGTGGCAGGGGAACGGGGGTGGTTTATTAAACACCCCCACATTGTTGCTGACGACGCGTGTCTGGCTGCTGATGGTGTACACCTCAGCAGCTGGGGCACCTGTCTGTTGGTGAGGAGTTTGGAAGAGAGCCTTACGAATATAATTTTGGGGTCACCGGTTTGGGGAACCTGCTGGTAGGCCAGCTTGTTTGTGGCTGAAGTTAGGCATGGTTATGGTGAAGATGTGGTTCCCAATGGGGAACATTTTTATTTGTAGTTATATTTTGTAAATTTTGGAGCTTATTAAGCTTGTCTAGCCCCCTGGACCATGGTTGAGCCCAATACAAACCACAAAAGTGGCCTGGTTCAGTGGTCCAGTGCCTCCAGTTTGTCAGTAGATGTAAAGCAGTGAGTGACGGATGGAGGCCTGGGTGGTAGGACAGCCGCGAGGGCAGTAAGATACTGTGGGTACCGCGGTGTGAGCAGTGGATTCTGTTCACAGTCAAAGTAAAGCCACCATAATAAAGGTTTCTGGTCACGCTTAGCTGGCAGACTGGGGGGGTCGGGAAAAAATTGATATTTTGTCTGATTGGTGTCATCTTCACCTAACCATGCCTTACTTCCCAACCAGTGCCCGTACTACAAGATACATGCCATAACTGAAATTGTTGTAAATAAATAATGAAGAACCTAATTCTCCTTGTGAAGCTTGGCTGTTTCAGTCACGGTATTGTTATGTGTGGAGGTGTCTGTTTTGTATGGTCATAACGGATTCTGTTTCTCCTTTTACCCTTGTTAAGTGTTTCTTGTATAGAATATAGTCCATGTTTGTAAAGATTTTAGTCAAGCAGTATGTAAGAAATGTTAAGTCCTTTGTACTGGAAACTTGCATTCTCCCAGTAAGGTAATATAATTATTGTACTGCGTTGCAAGCCCCTGGAGCAAATTTTTGATTAGTGCTTTTGTGAACAAAAAACAATTGACAATTAAGTGGCTCTATCCCATCTCCCCCCTTCACCCGTCGCGATATAACCTTCGTGGTTGAAAACGACGTTAAACACCAAATAAAGAAAGAAAGTCTTCACAGGAAGAACTATATCTTTGAATGTTTGTTGTCATTCCCAGACTGCATGCACGAAGATCGTTCTACCTGGTGCCAGAAGAGACTTATCTTGGTCATGGACAACGAGAGAATGGTTGTGCAATCAGATTTTGCTTGTGTGTAGTATACTATAGATTCTAACCTCTTAAAGGCACAGTGCAGCTCACAGCCTTCGTTTTGCGTTTTTGTTGCAGCTGAGTGCATTTACAGTT
The DNA here is from genome assembly GCF_037325665.1 of Littorina saxatilis. Classification (NCBI taxonomy): domain Eukaryota; kingdom Metazoa; phylum Mollusca; class Gastropoda; order Littorinimorpha; family Littorinidae; genus Littorina; species Littorina saxatilis. The sequence goes on along the minus strand of NC_090257.1, from coordinate 6,741,180 downwards.
CAAAAATCCTCCTATGGTAGTTAAACAAACCCAAAACTACCCAACGACGACATCTGTGAAGCTCGACAGTTTCTTGTTCACGCGAGTGCATAAATTAACCTAGTTATTACGTGGTGTTTGGTCGGAGTTCGATTCAACTGAGTGATTCCGGCCTCCATTTTGTTTTACACAAACTCATGATGACGTCTGACATAGTTTGCTAGTGAGTGTCTTTTTGTGCATGATGTGGTGATCTACCTGATCTAAATTTAGATCCAAAAATAGGTCAAGACCAGTCGGGTCCGAGTACGAAATTAATTCGTAAAAAAATCGCAGTTCTTGACTCTTTGAGTGCAAGTCAATGAAACTTGGTAGTTCTTCTAACGGATAGCTGCCTGCGGTATGACTAAAAGCCCCAGGGGCTGCGTGCACCTGGATTTGACAAGTTCAGTACCTTTAAGTTGTGAAACGAAAATTCATCACAAGAAACAGAGACACATATACTGTAACTAGAATTTTACATTTAAATGTTTATAATTCTCAGACTGTACGTAGTCTGTCTGTCTGTCTGTCTGTCTGTCTGTCTGTCTGTCTGTCTGAGTGTCTGCCTGTCTGTCTGTCAGTCTGTCAGAGGTACTCATCCAAACCAAAATCCGGCTCACACTGCTACATTATACCTGTTATCCCACCAAACATGTTGCCTGCTTGCTTAAAACTTTACCTCATTTGGAGATAATTACCCGCAAGTTCTTTTCTACCA
>NC_090257.1:6722941-6737941 GCF_037325665.1 Littorina saxatilis | reverse complement strand
ACATGCAACACCCCCCCCCCCCCCCCTATTGTATGAAATAAAGAGTTTGATTTTTCATGAATTAGTGTTTATGCAGTGTACCGGAGACCTCCCAAAATCAAATTCGCAAAAGCAAACTTGCAGACACTTAATTACACAAAAAATCTAAATCTGCAAGAGCGACCCCGTTTTTGATCTCAAATGGAACAACTCATTTTCTACCCATACAAATTTCATGGCGTTATGATGAGTTTGTTGGACGAACTTGAACTTCTCAGAAAAGTTGTATTAAACGGTAATAACTTTTTACAGTATGGTTGCAAAAATTCAGCATTTTGCAAACTTCAACACAAATGAATATTACAATTGGGGATCAATTTTGGTACATAAGCAACAAGGCGCTTGGATGGTAGAGAAATGTGAACGCGAAACAACAATTACGAAAAACAGGTCTTCCAACATCAAAACCAAGTCGAGCGCAGCAGACTGAACTGGCGCGTCACTCACAGCGACAATAAGCCTGCCAGTTCAGTCTGCTGCTTATGGTCCAGGACTGGTATTCAAGAAACCTCTTTAGCGCCACTTGGCCGCATGGTGGCGCTGTTTGAGCTGTAAGTCGCGCTAATCGGCATTCACGAAAGCCCGTTGTGACCCGCCAAAGTCACGTGACGCCTTCAAAGTTACAGGACCTACCCCTCGTCTCTACAATCGCTAACACCGTGTTATCTTCGTGATTCAAGATGGTGGCCTTCATGATGTTGGAATATATGCCGAGAGAAGAAATCTGAGAAGAATTTTCCGGGATCGCATTCATCCTGTGGATAAATATGACGATGTAGATTTGTACAGAAAGTTTTTTTTTTTTTTTGTCTTCTCTTTTACCTTTGTTTTTTTAAGCGGGGAGCATCCTTCTTCATATTTTTTTTAAAATCAAATATTTACATGTTTAAGTTCAATAAATTAATATCATGGTAACCAAAAAAAACAAACAACAACCCATTCCTGCCTAAAAAAAATTTTTTTTAAATCAATTTGCTATTATAACGTACTCTTTTGCACATGAAGAAAATAAACAAAAATAAACAAATGCCAAAGAGTAAAAAAAATTACGGACAGATGGTGATTTGAACTCGACTCAATCGCGCATCAGGCGAATGTGAGAACCGTTCGGCCACGGAATCAGTAGAAGAAATTGGACACTGTAATGCATAAGCAAGACGCGAGCACGTTTTCACCACAAGCCGGTATGATCGAGCATCGGTTGAAATCTTTCGCGAGCAGTATCTCGTATTTGTCCGCGTTTCGCTGTCAGTCCAGTTAGCACTTCGTTTCCTCTTCCCCTCCATCTCTTCCTCGTGTGCCTGCGCTTTCGCTTGTCCGATGGATGTTCCGTACATGTCGACTAAAGTAAATGTAATGCACACGTGTTCGTTCGCGGAATAAAAGCAATGAAGGCGGATAAGACCTACTGCCCGTGCGCACTGAACAGGAAGTGAGGGAAACCCCGTGGTTTATAAATAGACAACCTTGTTAGCTAACAGCGTTCGGAGGGGGACTCGTGAATGCCAGTTAAAATCGGAAGTTAAAGCGTAGTAGCTAAAACGGCTTCAGAATCTGAAACCACCTCAAATTCTTTTTCTTCTTGAATACCACTCCAGGATAGTCAGTTAGGTTGTATAGGCTTGAGACCAAGGGTAGGGCGGATGGTGGCGAGAGAGGTGAAGGGACGGGGAATGTTTACAGTGCCGTGTGCCGGGCTGTGAGCAGTGCCCACCAATGTTTAGCTCAGGCACCGTCGCGGCAGACGCGCCTTAGTTCTATGCAGGAAATGCAGCGCGCTATTCTGGCCGTGTGGCTGACTGTCGTCTTCATCTCTAAGGCAGACTGATGCCAAGAGGTGTAAGTTACACCCGCCTTCAGGCTCAGGCATTTTCAAACGCTCGACTCAACACTGTGTAGGGATGATAACCAACAAAAAACGTTCACAACTAGTGGTGAACTTACCCCGTGCGCCGGTCTCGTATTTCTTGCAGGTGCTACAGCAGACCTGAGAGTTACTGTAGCATTGGTAGTTCTTGAGACCAGAGCACCAGGATGCTTGGTCACCGTACTTACAATCTGCGAACAATGAGTTCAGGTATTAGCCCGCATTTTCAAGTTAATGGCGAGCAGAACGAAGAAAAACAATGATAAGAAAAGTAACAAGAACAAGAACAACAAGTCGCGTAAGGCGAAAATACAATATTTAGTCAAGTAGCTGTCGAACTCACAGAATGAAACTGAACGCAATGCCATTTTTCAGCAAGACCGTATACTCGTAGCATCGTCAGTCCACCGCTCATGGCAAAGGCAGTGAAATTGACAAGAAGAGCGGGGTAGTAGTTGCGCTAAGAAGGATAGCACGCTTTTCTGTACCTCTCTTCGTTTTAACTTTCTGAGCGTGTTTTTAATCCAAACATATCATATCTATATGTTTTTGGAATCAGGAACCGACAAGGAATAAGATGAAAGTGTTTTTAAATTGATTTGGACAATTTATTTTTGATAATAATTTTTATATATTTAATTTTCAGAGCTTGTTTTTAATCCGAATATAACATATTTATATGTTTTTGGAATCAGCAAATGATGGAGAATAAGATAAACGTAAATTTGGATCGTTTTACAAAGTCATCAATTAATTTTTAAGCCACCAAGCTGAAATGCAATACCGAACCCCGGGCTTCGTCGAAGATTACTTGACCAAAATTTCAACCAATTTGGTTGAAAAATGAGGGCGTGACAGTGCCGCCTCAACTTTCACGAAAAGCCGGATATGACGTCATCAAAGACATTTATCAAAAAAATGAAAAAAACGTTCGGGGATTTCATACCCAGGAACTCTCATGTCAAATTTCATAAAGATCGGTCCAGTAGTTTAGTCTGAATCGCTCTACACACACACACACACGCACACACGCACACACACACGCACACACGCACATACACCACGACCCTCGTTTCGATTCCCCCTCGATGTTAAAATATTTAGTCAAAACTTGACTAAATATAAAAAGAAGAGCAAGAATTAAAACGTATATAGTGCGAACCACAGAAATATTTCCATGTTCTCCGCGCTCTATACATATAAACTGCGAATAAGAATACACTATAACAACACTGAATGCATTTATACTTTCTAACATCGTAGTTTAAAATAATAGAATTTAAAAAACAATTGAAATCTATTTTGCAGCATAGGCCTATTATAACCTCCCGGTACATAATAACATTTGAATAGGACAGGAAGATATACAATTCACGTAAACACGGACAACAAGAAACGATGCGTTTGACTTTGAAACTAATAAATACACACTGAAACTAGAGTAATAATTTAAAGCGTGTAAGCGCTCAAATAAAAAAAACACCTCCATACGCGTTGTCTAATCATTGCGTCGCTTACAACAACAAAAATACATTCGGCGCGACATCACCAATTAGCTTAATCTATAAATGTCGCTACCACTACTGCTAATTGCCTTTTAAATTGGACCCCCCCCCCCCCCCTTTTTCTTTTAAGACCCAAACAACTCTGACAAAACCCTGTCTCCAAATGAAGGGAGTTAATTGTAATCAAAGTAAACTTCCAGACGTAATAGACGAATTCTAAAAATAACTCTGCCAGACATTGTGTGTGTGTGTGTGTGTGTGTGTGTGTGTGTGTGTGTGTGTGTGTTGTGTGTGTGTGTGTGTTGTGTGTGTGTGTGTGTGTGTGTGTGTTGTGTGTGTGTGTGTGTCAGTGTGTGTTGTGTGTGTGTGTGTGTTGTGTGTATGTGTGTGTGTGTGTGTGTGTGTGTGTGTGTGTGTGTGTGTGTGTGTGCGTGTGTTTGTCTGCCTGCCTGTCTGTCTGTCTGTCTGTGGGTGGGTGGGTGGGCCTATCTCTGTGTGTGTGTGTGTGTGTGTGTTTGTCTGCCTGTCTGTCTGTCTGTCTGTCTGTCTGTCTGTCTGTCTGTCTGTGGGTGGGTGGGTGGGCCTATCTGTGTGTGTGTGTGTGTGTGTGTGTGTGTGTGTGTGTGTGTTTGTCTGCCTGCCTGTCTGTCTGTCTGTCTGTCTGTCTGTGGGTGGGTGGGTGGGCCTGTGTGTGTGTGTCTGTGTGTGTGTCTGTGTGTCTGTCTGTCTGTCTGTCTGTCTGTGTATCATTCACAACTAGAATTTGACTTACCCTCTTTGTCTGTCTCGTATTTCTTGCAGGTGCTACAGCAGACCTGAGAGTTCCTGTAGCATTGGTAGTTCTTGAGACCAGAGCACCAGGATGCTTGATCACCGTACTTACAGCCTGAGAACAAAGAGATTTTATTATGGCGGGACACTGGTCAAAGCATGTCCGTGCTTATCTAACATAAATATATATATAAACATTACAAATTAAGTAGGCGTGCAATGCCAAAGCACTGCATACCCCCAGCGAAGGAAAACAAAACAAGTCACGTAAGGCGAAAATACAATATTTAGTCAAGTAGCTGTCGAACTCACAGAATGAAACTGAACGCAATGCCATTTTTCAGCAAGACTCGTAGCATCGTCAGTCGACCGCTCACGGCAAAGGCAGTGAAATTGACAAGAAGAGCGGGGTAGTAGTTGCGCTGAGAAGGATAGCACGCATTTCTGTACCTCTCTTCGTTTTAACTTTCTGAGCATGTTTTTAATCCAAACATAGCATATCTATATGTTTTTGGAATCAGGAACCGACAAGGAATAAGATGAAAGTGTTTTTAAATTGATTTGGACAATTTAATTTTGATAATAATTTTTATATTTTTAATTTTTAGAGCTTGTTTTTAATCCAAATATAACATATTTATATGTTTTTGGAATCAGCAAATGATGGAGAATAAGATGAACATAAATTTGGATCGTTTTATAAAACATTTTTTTTTTTTACAATTTTCAGATTTTTAATGACCTAAGTCATTAATTAATTTTTAAGCCACCAAGCTGAAATGCAATACCGAAGTCCGGGCTTCGTCGAAGATTACTTGACCAAAATTTCAACCAATTTGGTTGAAAAATGAGGGCGTGACAGTGCCGCCTCAACTTTCACGAAAAGCCGGATATGACGTCATCAAAGACATTTATCAAAAAAATGAAAAAAAAGTTCGGGGATTTCATACCCGGGAACTCTCATGTCAAATTTCATAAAGATCGGTCCAGTAGTTTAGTCTGAATCGCTCTACACACACACATACACCATATGACCCTCGTCTCGATTCCCCCCTCTACGTTAATACATTTAGTCAAAACTTGACTAAATGTAAAAAGGGGTAAGAAATCAATCAATTTCTTTTCTTTTTTTAAATAGTATTGTATTAAACTTGGAAAGAAAAGTAAAAGACAAACAATATTATTTACACACAAAGAGAAAATACCATACCATAGTGGACAGACAAATTGGCCTCACGCAGTATTTGATCTTTATGTTGAGTGTTGCATTGTGCAGTACGTATTGATTGATTAAAAACAACTTTTGTCACATCAATTGTGATACTGTATACCATTGACAAACCAAGACAAGTGGGTTTTTGAGTCACTTGAGAAAATGTGACTCTATGTAATCGGTCAGTGTTAGTCTGTCCGGCCGGCCGTCCGTAGACACCACCTTAACGTTGGACTTTTCTCGGAAACTATCAAAGCGATCGGGCTCATATTTTGTTTAGTCGTGACCTCCAATGACCTCTACACTTTAACGATGGTTTCGTTGACCTTTGACCTTTTTCAAGGTCACAGGTCAGCGTCAAAGGAAAAATTAGACATTTTATATCTTTGACAAAGTTCATCGGATGTGATTGAAACTTTGTAGGATTATTCTTTACATCAAAGTATTTACATCTGTAGCCTTTTACGAACGTTATCAGAAAAACAAGGGAGATAACTAGCCTTTTCTGTTCGGCAACACACAACTTAACGTTGGGCTTTTCTCGGAAACTATAAAAGTGACCGGGCTCAAATTTTATGTGAACGTGACTCCCAGTGACCTCTACACTTTGACGTCTGCTTTGGTGACCTTTGACCTTTTTCAAGGTCACAGGTATGCTTCAGGTATGCATTGTGTTGTGAATAGCAATTTCTTCCTGTCCATCTGATGCCTCATATAATATTCAGAACTGCGAAAGTGACTCGATCGAGCGTTTGCTCTTCTTGTTTCAGTTTGTATTTGCATTAAATGGATACATGGATAAATGAGAAATAATCTGTTATGATTTTGAATACCTACTCTATGAGTGTCACTGTGTGTGTGTGTGTGTGTGTGTGTGTGTGTGTGCGTGCGTGCGTGCGCGTGCGTGCGTGCGTGCGTGCGTGTGTGTGTGTGTGTGTGTGTGTGTGTGTGTGTGTGTGTGTGTGTGTGTGACTGGGTTGCAACCATGAACAGAGGCAGCTGGGCAGTGAAATAAATATTATAATCTCTCTGATGTCCACAGTTTGATCCATGTTTGTTTTGTCTGTCTTTAGTGAACATTCGCTCAGTTATAACTTTATATTCACTATATTTGCCTCAACATTACAAGCGAGCAGAGTGGCCGCGGGGATAAGAGCTACAGTATTCAAACACTGTTAACTCCGACGTTGCGGGTTCGAATCGCACTCCGACCAATATTTTTGTATCTGTCCCGGCTGTGCTGCAAATCCGGTGCTAGGGTGAGAATGGTGGTGCCAGGATAGAAAATTAATAGTGGTGCCAGACAGACAGCACGGTAGGAATGGTGGTGCCAGACAGATACCATGGAAGGAATGGTTGGTGCCAAGACAGATAGCAGGGTAGGAATGGAGGTGCCAGACTTATGCCAGGATAGAGAAAGTGGTGCCAGACAGACAGCACGGTAGGAATGGTGGTGCCAGACAGATACCATGGAAGGAATGGAGGTGCCAGACAAAAACCATGAAAGGAATGGTGGTGCCAGACAAATACCATAAAAGGAATGGTGGTGCCAGACAGATGCCAGGATAGGAAAGGTGGTGCCAGACAAATACTATGGAAGGATGTCAGAATGGGAATGATGGTTCCAGACAAACAGCAGGGTAGGAATGGTGGTGCCAGACAAATACCAAGAGAGGAATGGTGGTGCCACACGAATACCATAAATGGAATGGTGGTGTCAGACAAATACCATGGAAGGAATGGCAGGATAGGAATAGTGGTGCCAGAGAGATAGCAGGATAGGAATGGTGGTGCCAGACAAACAGCAGGGTAGGAATGGTGGTGCCAGACAAACATCATTAAAGGAATGGTGGAGCCAGACTAATACCATGAAAGGAATGGTGGTGCCAGACAGATATCAGAATAGGAATGGTGATGCCAGACAAACAGCAGGATAGAAATTGTGGTGTCAGACAGATAGCAGGTTAGGAATGGTGGTGCCAGACAAGCAGCAGGGTAGGAATGGTGGTGCCAGAGAGATAGCAGGATAGGAATGATGGTGCCAGACAGATGTCAGGATAGGAATGATGGTGCCAGACAGACAGCAGGATAGGAATGGTGGTGCCAGACAGATGTCAGAATAGGAATGGTGGTGCCAGACAGATGTCAGAATAGGAATGGTGGTGCCAGACAAACAGCAGGATAGGAATGGTGGTGCCAGACAAACAGCAGGGTAGGAATGGTGGTGCCAGACAAACAGCAGGATAGGAATGGTGGTGCCAGACAAACAGCAGGGTAGGAATGGTGGTGCCAGACAAATACCATGAAAGGAATGGTGGTGCCAGACTAATACCATGAAAGGAATGGTGGTGCCAGACAGATGTGAGAATAGGAATGGTGATGCCAGACAAACAGCAGGATAGGAATGATGGTGCCAGACAGATGTCAGGATAGGAATAATGATGGTGCCAGACAGACAGCAGGACAGGAATGGTTGTGCCAGACAGATGTCAGGATAGGAATGGTGAAGCCAGACAGATGTCAGAATAGGAATGGTGGTGCCAGACAAACAGCAGGATAGGAATGGTGGTGCTAGAGAGATAGCAGGATAGGAATGGTGGTGCCAGACAAACAGCAGGGTAGGAATGGTAGTGCCACAGAGATAGCAGGATAGGAATGGTGGTGCCAGACAGATGTCAGGATAGGAACGATGGTGCCAGACAGACAGCAGGATAGGAATGGTGGTGCCAGACAGATGTCAGGATAGGAATGGTGGAGCCAGACAGATGTCAGAATAGGAATGGTGGTGCCAGACAAACAGCAGGATAGGAATGGTGGTGCCAGTCAGATGTCAGAATAGGAATTGTGGTACCAGACGGACAGCAGGATAGGAATGGTGGTGCCCGAAAAACAGCAGGGTAGGAATAGTGGTGCCAGACAAATACCATGAAAGGAATGGTGGTGCCAGACAGACGTCAGAATAGGAATGGTGATGCCAGACAAACAGCAGGATAGGAATGGTGGTGCCAGTCAGATGTCAGAATAGGAATTGTGGTACCAGACGGACAGCAGGGTAGGAATGGTGGTGCCAGACAAATACCATGGAAGGAATGGTGGTTCCAGACAAACAGCAGGGTAGGAATGGTGGTGCCAGACAAATACCATGAAAGGAATGGTGGTGCCAGACAGATGTCAGAATAGGAATGGTGGTGCCAGACAAACAGCAGGATAGGAATAGTGGTGCCAGACAGATGTCAGAATAGGAATGGTGGTGCCAGACAAACAGCAGGATAGGAATGGTGGTGCCAGGCAGATGTCAGAATAGGAATGGTGGTGCCAGACAAACAGCAGGATAGGAATGGTGGTGCAAGACAGATGTTAGGATAGGAATTGTGGTACCAGACGAACAGCAGGATAGGAATGGTGGTGCCAGACAGATGTCAGGATAGGAATGGTGGTGCCAGACGGATGTCAGAATAGGAATGATGGTGCCAGACAGACAGCAGGATAGGAATGGTGGTGCCAGACAGATGTCAGAATAGGAATCGTGATACCAGACGAACAGCATGGTAGGAATGATGGTGCCAGACAGACAGCAGGATAGGAATGGTGGTGCCAGTCAGATGTCAGAATAGGAATTGTGGTGCCAGACAAACAGCAGGGTAGGATTGGTGGTGCCAGATAGTTGCCACGGTAGGAATGGTGGTGCCAGACAAATACCATTGAAGGAATGGTGGTGCAAGACAGATGTCAGAATAGGAATGGTGGTGCCAGACAAACAGCAGGGTATGAATGGTGGTGCCAGACAAACAGCAGGGTAGGAATGGTGATGCCAGACAGTTGCCATGGTAGGAATGGTGGTGCCAGACAAATACCATGGTAGGAATGCTGGTGCCAGACAAATACCATGGAAAGAATGATAGTAGGGTAGGAATGGTGGTTCTAGACCGATGCCAGGGCACAAACACACACAAAAATATTGACGGGAGTGGGATTCGAACCCACAACTTGGGAGTTAACAGTGTTTGAATACTGTCGCTCATATACCCGCGGCCACTCTGCTATCAAGTTTTACGCCATTATTAGGGGCATGTTCCCATGGCAGGTCTTGTACCTGCCACTGTAGTGACACGGGGGGCCCGGATTCGAACCAGCGACCTTTCGATCACAAGTCCAGTGCTCTACCACCTGAGCTACCGGTCACCGTTGATAATTTAAGGCAAATTAGTCTATATAAAGTTACTACTGAGCGAATGTTCACTAAAGATAGACAAAACAAACATGGATCAAACCCTTCCTGAACTCAGGTAAAATGAGTTACTTCCCTTCGGATCTCCTTTATCCCTGACAGGATGCCTTTGTTTTATATTCCTTCTCTGGAGAGGAAATCCATTTTTTACATATTTGGAGCTTTTCGTAATGTGTTATTGATATAAGCAGATTCACGATCGACGATAATGATTTTTCATGGTGTGTAAGTTTTAAATTACAAAGGAATTGATATGTAAGACAGTTTCAAGCGAGTTATCTTTCGCGGGTGTATTTACTGTGCAAACAACTCTAAATATGGCAAAAGTGTCAAGTGATAATCAACTTTGGCTACGAAACAGACGACACTTTTTTCTGTAACCAGTTCGGAGTGATGCAACAATATCACGGTCTCCTTCCCACAGCAGTCTCAACATTTCGACTTGTTTTAACCTTAGAACGATGTCTTTATCATAACTGTGAAGAACAGAACGGAGATCACTGTCGAAGTCGCCCAATCTGCAATCACTTTCGTCTCAGTTCGTCTATTCTCAGAAACATCAGCGAAAAACATGGGAGATAACTCTGTATTCTTATTTTGATAGATTCCGCGCAGTAATTATGCACTCGGTCAGAGAGTTATGCCGGCGATACGGCCAGACCGATGATGGTCAGAGAGATATGCCGGCGATACGGCAAGACCGATGATGGTCAGAGAGTTATGCCGGCGATACGGCTAGACCGATGATGGTCAGAGAGTTATGCCGGCGATACGGCTAGACCGATGATGGTCAGAGAGATATGCCGGCGATACGGCTAGACCGATGATGGTCAGAGAGTTATACCAGCGATACGGCTAGACCGATGATGGTCAGAGAGTTATGCCGGCGATACGGCTAGACCGATGATGATCAGAGAGTTATGCCGGCGATACGGCTAGACCGATGATGATCAGAGAGTTATGCCGGCGATACGGCAAGACCGATGATGATCAGACTGGGATCAAACCGTGGACAACAGGGAGATTATAACATTTATTTCACTGCTCAGCTGCCTGCGTTGGTGGTTGCAATAGACATACTGACTCAGTAACACACACACACACACACACACACACACACACACACACACACACACACACACTGTGCACATAAACACGCAAACACACACACGCCACGCGCGCGAGAGAAAGGCCCAATGGAGGGGATGACGTCACGTTGCACATGGAGAATTTGCAGTGGTGGTGCATGTAACATTTAAAGACAAACAAAAGACAACAACATTAATATTGTATTTAAATATTTGTACTGATTAATAACATTGTTCTCAACATGTTAAGATTTAAGACAGATATGTAAAAGAGTCATACACAAATTATCTTATTGTGTGTTTATCCTTTGAAGAAGAACACAAGGTCGTCTAGTACTAAAACCTCCGTTTTGTCTTGGGTTAAACGTTTCAATAACTAACCTTTTCTTTCTTTGCATTTTTTTCATGTGGAGTGTTTCATCTTTATCAGAACCCTTTTTTTTTAAATTTAAATTCTTGAAAGTTATACTGGCCTTGTCCCCCGAAAGCGGAGTATGGCTGCCTGAATGGACACGTAAAAACCCACTCGTGCCAAAACATGAGTGAACGTGGGAGTTTCAGCCCATGAACGAAGAAGAAGAAGAAGATACTGGCCTTCTTTCTGAATTGTACATACTTTCCTGGCTGGTCTTCACGGCTTGACAAGACTTGCAGCAGGTCCGTCGTATGGTGTCCTGGTAACAGCGTCCAGGGAAGGAGGCGATGGCCTGACTACAGGTCTGACCTCCCAGGTCGCTCACCGGAAGCGGAGCGTCACCAAGCGGGCAGATATCTGTCAGAAGATCATGGGTTCAAATCTACCTTCGCGAGGTACACGGCATCAATGTACAAAACTAAACCGTTTTCTCTGTGTTCAGAGTTCATTAATTTTAGTAAAGGACCCTTTTCTGTGCATTACCTCTTTGGGTTTTCATCCACTTACAAAAACTGGGTCAACTTAAAGGCATACTAACGCACTCCCGTGTTTACAAAGTGTAGTTTGCCCACAATCGATGTCAAACGCACCATAAGACCATATAATGACGATACGTCACCATGCGCGGACCATAATACATGCATTACAGCTTGTTCTAGCCTCTGAAAAAGTGAGGATGTCAACAAAGCCGCGGTGTTCTCTCCCTTGCATCAACGTTACATGTGTTGCCAAATCTATGAATAGGACGATCCAGATCAAAATGAAAATTCAAATATCTCAACATTTAAAGGGTCCTAGACCACAATATTTTGCACGGAACTTAATTTAGTCTGTCTCCAGCTGTTGGTAAAGCAATTAGCGTGTATAGTCATCGAGTACATATGGCTTTAAAATTCACAATACAACAGCATGAAACCAGTAAAAGTTTATTCATAATTCGGCTTACAAATCAACTACTTAATCAATTCACCCTTCATACTAGACAGGGACAATCTTTGACACCCAATACATAATCATTCATTACAACACATGAAGAAAAAAACAGAAAAGCAGATATGTCCAACAACAACAAAACTGAAGGACAAAAACATTGATAAAGGTCAACTTGGGTGGCTAGCGAGGGCTGCGCTTGCTAATACCCCCATTCCACACATCCGTTCTATGTCCCGTTCCCGTAGCAACCAAGGAACGGCACGGGAATGGGAGGGATGGGGAGGGGACCATAATGGAACACCAATGGACGTTAACGAAATTCCTTTGAACGGTAGGAACGGTTGGGACGGGTGAGTTCAGGCTGCATGTTCAAAATGTTAGCCATTCCCCGCCCGTTAACACATCGGCAACGGAACTCATGGATCGTTAATGGAGCTTAACGCAATAGTAACGCAATGCTAGCGCTCTCACACACTGATTTGTCATACCCGCATTCCACACATCCGTTCTAGCTTCCGTTCCCAGCCGTCCTGAGGACGGCTGCCAGTATGGTCAGACGCTGCTCAAAGATGACAAAAACGGCCGTTTGCGCAGCGTCTCATTGTTGTGGCAACGGAAGCTAGAACGGTTGTATGGAATGGGGGTATAACCAGCTGGCAACATTTGTAGAGGGCAAGTCGGAACACATCGAGCCATGTTGATTGTGGATGTAAATCTAAACATTCTGTTAAAATTGAGCTTCACAGAATGCGGCTGTGTTGTATATGGCATGCTGAAACATTCCACTAAGTAACCTTTCTCTTAAACTTAAACTTGGAAATCCCAGAAACATGTTAAATCATACCTGTAGCGCTGCCTGTAGGGGCGCTGCTATCCGCCACACAGTCTCCCAGAGAACATCTCTGCAAATGTACAAAATTACATTAATCATTTAAAAATACTGCATACAAATATAACCGAAAATGACATTATCTAGGATAAACATGAAACTTGTGACGATATTCTAGATAATAACAACATCATTTCACGCAATCCCGCCTCTTCTCACTTGAATTTACCCTTGGCACCTAACTTCTTTTTGTCACCTATCACCACATCTCATTTCATCCCACTTTACTTTGTCTCGCTTTGTCTCGCTTTGTCTCATCTTATTTCACTTCATTTCACCTCATCTAGTCCGATCCCATTTCATCTCACAGCACCTCGTCCAACGACAATTTACACCACCTCACAGCACCTTAGCTCGTCCAATCCCATCTTATCTCTTAAAACACCTCCTCCCACACGACCTCACCTCATCCTATCCAATCTCACCTCAAAGCACTTCATCCTTCCTCACCCAACCTCATCTCATCAAACCCATCCTCGTCCTATTCCATCTCACCTCTCAGCACCTCATCCCACCTCACCTAAAAAAAACTCACCTCATCCTATCCAATCTCGATCACCTCACAGCACCTCATCCCACCTCACGTTGTTCTATCCCAGCTATAACCTCGTCCTATCCCATCTCACCTCACAGCACCTCATCCCACCTCACGTTGTTCTATCCCAGCTATAACCTCGTCCTATCCCATCTCACCTCTCAGCATCTTATTATTATTATTATTGTGATCATTTTTATGCGCCTAATCTAGATATAGCCCTAGGCGCTTACATATTAATTTCTGCCGTTTGAAATGGAATTTTTTACAGACAGACAGACAAACAGACATTTTTTACACACAATATATAACGCATTCACATCGGCCAGTAAAGCTCAGTAGCCTATTAGGCGAGCATTCACCTTTCACGGCCTTTATTCCAAGTCAAACGGGTATTTGGTGGACATTTTTATCTATGTCTATACAATTTTGCCAGGAAAGACCCTTTTGTCAATCGTGGGATCTTTAACGTGCACACCCCAATGTAGTGTATCTCACCTCAGCCAACATCACTTTGGCCTATCCCACCTCACCTTGTCCTTTTGCAGCTCTCCTCGCAGCACCTGGTGCTGACCTTCTTCACTTCGCTCTACATTTTCTTATCTTTTCTCGATACCTTCTGAGATCGCCCCCCCCTCCCCCTCCCCCTCCCCCTCCCCGAAACAAGATTTTTTACTTTTTGAAAGAAATCAGGATTTAGAACAAGTTTTATCAAGTAATTACTATAAACGAATCTGAATTACAAGAAACCTTCTACATTTTACTGTGTAAATGTAAATAGTTTTTTTTGTAAAGAGCAGGCCGAACACAAAACAGTAAAATCAAATCAATGCTGAATCGGCCTCGCATAACCCCTTTGCTTCTCGAGATAAAAACAATATCTGCATATATAAACAAACAAGCAAAAACAAAGTGACTGTGGTGAGATAAACAAAGTTTCAAACAAGTCGCGTAAGGCGAAATTACTACATTTAGTCAAGCTGTGGAACTCACAGAATGAAACTGAACGTAGTCCGCCGCGAGTGCAAAACGCAGTGAAAGTGACGAGCCTGTTTGGCGCGGCAGCGGTTGCGCTGTGCTTCATAGCACGCTTTACTGTACCTCTCTTCGTTTTAACTTTCTGAGCGTGTTTTTAATCCAAACATATCATATCTATATGTTTTTGGAATCAGAAACCGACAAGGAATAAGATGAAATAGTTTTTAAATCGATTTCGGAAATTTAATTTTGATCATCATTTTTATATTTTTAATTTTCAGAGATTGTTTTTAATCCAAATATAACATATGTATATGTTTTTGGAATCAGAAAATGACGAAGAATAAGATGAAATTGTTTTTAGATCGTTTAATAAAAAAATAATTTTAATTACAAGTTTCCGATTTTTAATGACCAAACTCACTCATTAGTTTTTAAGCCACCAAGCTGAAATGCAATACCAAACCCCGGCCTTCGTCGAAGATTGCTTTGCCAAAATTTCAATCAATTTAATTGAAAAATGAGGGTGTGACAGTGCC
>NC_090257.1:6610441-6717941 GCF_037325665.1 Littorina saxatilis | reverse complement strand
CCCCTGTCTATAGCTATTCCCTCTGTGTGTGTGCTAGCCACATTGGGTTTACATTTAAATAATGCCCTTTGTGCTAGGAAATCCCTAACTTGAAATGATGAGAAGCAGCAGCGTAACCTCTAACCATCAGTGCCTAAGGAGTGACTAAATAATACCTGGTTGTCTTTGTGCATTGTACTTTATTGTGTGTTTACTATCGTAGGGTAGGCCCCGACCGGATGCATTTCTAATCTCTTATCTCAGATTTAGTCGGTCGTTATGTAATGTGTCGCCAGGCTGTCTGGGTATCGTTGGACGGCGGTTTGTCAAGTGGGTGTCATTTCTTTTGACAGGGTACAATCATTGAATATGCCAGGAGGTTTTAGTCTCTTACCCCCCCTCTCCCCCTTCTTTGTAACTGGTTGTAATCTAATGAGTTTTATCCGGTGTGCACGGCAAACAGGCCCCTTCTTCCCCCTTCAGCTAGTGTAACTACTTGTAATATTTCCGGTGCTTGACACCCGACCGACACGGCTTCATGCCTCGGTAACGATCCCTTCCATTGGGCAGGAATCTTAAGACGACACCCCCCGTTGTCTGACACCGGGTATCTTTCCTATTGGCTATTGGGAATCGGAGTTGACCAGCCTTTAAAAGGGAGAGCATTAGGCTATATCAGCAGACGCGATTTGTGATATACTGAGCTGTGTGCTGCTCATATGTTGTTGTCGTGAAAGTGTCGAACCTCTGCCCAAATTTATCGCGACTTGTGAATTCGTGCCCTTGTGTTTCGCGACTAGCGTCAGCAGCAGTTTTGTGTTTAGGTTTCAAGTGTGCTCACTGAGGAGAATCTTGCCTTCTTCTTTACACTGCTTTCTGGTTTGCACCAGAACCCATAGCTATATATTTCTGGTTTTATATTCATAGTTTATATTCCTGGTTGCTACCAGAATAAGAATAATCCTTTTTTTACACTGCTTTCTGGTTCACACCAGAAATTATAGTTGCTACAGAATAATCACCTTTTAATTACACTAAATACATATTTTGTTTCTGATTCTGGTACTGGTAGATATCAGAATTCATAATTGGTATTTCTGGTTAGATGTAAGCATTGCTATTTCTTGTATTAGAGTTCTGTTTATTGTTTCTATTTTATAACTTATAGCATTGTTTCTAGTTGCAACCAAATTTAGCTAAACTGTTGTGGAATATTTATGATTTAGATAAGCTAACTGAGTGGTTATTTTTAGTTACATTTTGCTTCAATAAAAGTTAAGTTAAGATAAGTTAAAGCAACCTCTGTCTTCGGTGTCTTATTTTGTATGCTCCTCTGCCTGTGCTATATATCCTTGTCCTTCCACCCGACATTCCCACATCTGGCGCTTGCGGAGCAGGATTAGAGGAGCATAGGCACCAGTAACTTTAAAATCTTAATAATACCAGAAAGCAGTGTAAGGTAGACACCAAGATGGCTGACCAGGCTGCCCGCGACGCTGCGCGACAACGCTGGCAGGCTGTGCGCCCACCCAAGCTCCCCCTCTTCACCGGCGACAGCGAGGGCTGTGACCTGGAGGATTTTGCCAGGGAAGCGCGACGCATCATCCACCACTACGCCTTGGAGAACCTGGGAGGAGAGTCCGCCGAGTGGATGATCCAGTCCCTCGAAGGCGCCGCGCGGAGGGAGGTCACCGGTCGTCCGCCTGCTGACACCGCGACGGCGGATCTGGTGCTCACTGCCCTGCAGGAGAGCTTTGGAGACCACCGGACCAAGTCGGCGATGCTGTCCACCTTCCACAGTCGGCGGCAGGGCAACAATGAGGGGGTCCTCAATTTTGCCCAGACCCTCCATGCCCTGCAGGCGCGGCTCAACAACCTTGCAGTCGACACAGTGACAGATGAGGCACTCCGCGACAGGTTCGTGGATGGGCTGCAGCCTCCAGCACTCAGGCGGGACATCCGTCGCTTCATCAGGGAGAGGGAGGCCGCAGATGCAGGCTTTGCCGCTGTCCGCGCAGAGGCTCTGCGTTGGATGAGGGAGGACGCCGACTGCGACGTCCGCTCGGAGCAGGTGACTGCTACACCAGCCCGGAGCTCAGAGGTCGACGAGCTCCGTCACCAAGTAGCTGAGCTGGTGAAGCAGACGGCCGCACTCCGGACGGAGCTGAACCAGCGCCCCGCCTATCCAGAGCCCTCCCAGAACCACCCTTCCCACTTCTCCCTCAACCACCCCTCCCACCAACTGCCCGCGTCCCGACCCCGCTGCTGGCTGTGCAGCAAGTACGGCCATCTTCAGGCTCGCTGCCCGCTGAAACGGCAGATCCTGAACGCCCAGTCCCGCCCCGACTCCCATGTCCCCTCCCACCAGCAGCGACAGGGAAACTAATTGCCCCCGTTGTCCATAACCAGACAACGGGGGGCGAGGGTTTCCTGCAGGGACTTACTGGGAAGTGTCCCACGACAGAAGTAAGCCTGCAGGGAAAGACTGTTGCTGCACTTATCGACACTGGGAGCGAGGTGTCGACCATCACTGAGGAGTGGCTGACAGCTAATCTTCGCAACACGTCCATTTGCAGCTGTGACTTCCTCACCCTCAGAGCTGCGAATGGACTGGAGATTCCATACGCCGGCGTGGCCTTGGTGGAGGTCACCATCTTTGGCGACAGCTTCAAGGACGTCCCATTCCTAGTGGTGAAGAATTCCCCTGACCCTGGCACCAGAAGCAAGAAGAGGGAAGTGCCTGCGCTCATTGGGATGAACATTCTCCAGCGATTGACACCTGCCGTGGCTGCTTCATCCTTGCCGGCTAGTCTGCAGGTAGCTGTCCAGGAAGCCAGGCTCCAACAACGGCACACAGGAGGTCTGGCTAAGGTTGCTGGACCAACATTGATCCCAGCAGGCTCGGTAGCTACGGTGCGGATCACTGGACCACAGCAGTCAAGCCTACTGATTGCGTCCCCACTGTCTACGCCCCTCCCTGGTGGTTTGCTGCTGGTCCCCACTCTTGTCAGTCAGGGCTCTGCCAGGTTTGTGAGGGTAGCCAACCTCTCAGCAGTGGACTGCACCCTTAGACAAAGGACAGCTGTAGCGGTTTTGGAGAGGATTGAGACAGTGGAGAGCGATGAGGGACTCAAGTTTGACGTGTCGTCGCAGAGCATCACGGTTAGCACGCAGGAGACCACGACTTCCCCTTCACCGCCCCCAGTCCCCACTCCCAACTTCGACGGCACCAGGAGACAGAGGGAGAAACTTCAGGAACTGCTGAACAAGTTTGCGCACGGGTTTGTGCAGAGCGAGACTGACCTGGGATACGCTGACAGGGTGACCCATCGCATCCCCACCACTGACGATGCCCCTGTCGCCCAGCCATACCGCAGCATCCCACCTTGCCACCTACAGGAGGTGAAAGATCACCTTAAGGGCTTGTTGGCTCAGAACGTGATCCAAGAGAGCTACAGCCCTTATGCAGCTCCTGTAGTGCTGGTGAGGAAGAAGGATAGCAGTCTCCGGCTCTGTGTGGACTACAGACGTCTCAACGCAAAGACAGTTCCTGATGCTTATCCGCTTCCCCGCATCCAGGAATCACTCGACTCGCTGGTCGGTGCCCAGTACTTCTCCACTCTGGATCTGGCGAGTGGGTACCACCAGATTGCCATGGAACCCAGAGATCAGCACAAGACGGCCTTCTGCACTCCGTTCGGCCTCTTTGAGTACACTAGGATGCCCATGGGTCTTATCTCCGCTCCAGCCACCTTCCAGAGACTGATGCAGGCAACCATGTCTGACTTTCAGTTCCAGTTTCTGCTGGTGTACCTGGACGACCTACTAGTGTACTCGAAGACGTTCGACGAGCACCTGCAGCACCTTGAGCGCCTCCTCCAGCGCATCACCGAGACGGGCCTTAAGCTGAAGCCAGAGAAGTGCCAGTTTCTGCGAAGAGAGGTAGTCTACTTGGGGCACACCATTTCAGCGGACGGTATTAGCTGCGAAGCCGGGAAGATTGAGGCTGTTCAGAACTGGCCACCGCCCAAGACCACCACAGACCTGCGCAGCTTCCTTGGTTTTGCCAGCTACTACCGACGCTTCATCAGTGGATTCTCCAAGCTGGCCGGACCACTTCACGACCTCGTGACAGAAGGCAGCAAAGGAAGCAAGAAGAAGAAGGCAGCCATCCACCACCTGTGGACAGAACGACACCAGACAGCCTTTGAGTCCCTGAAGTCGGCCCTGACAACAGCTCCCGTCTTGGGCTACGCCGACTATGAGAAGCCGTTCATCCTGGAAACTGATGCCAGTCATGATGGACTCAGTGCTATCATCTCCCAAGTCCAAGATGGGAAGCAACGCGTCATTGCCTACGCCAGCAGGAGACTCAAGCCCACCGAGAAGAACTGTGCTAACTACAGCAGCTTCAAGCTGGAGCTGCTTGCTCTTAAGTGGGCCGCATGCGACAAGTTCCGCCACTACCTTCTTGGCGCTGAGTTTGAGGTGAAAACTGACAACAACCCCCTCACCTATCTGAAGACGGCAAAACTTGGGCCGCTGGAGCAACGCTGGGCCTCTCAACTGGCCCAGTTCAACTTCACATTGCGCTACCACCCCGGGAAGACCCTGCTGATGCCCTGTCCCGCCTACCCCCTGATTCCCTCCCTGACCAGTCCTCTACCCCTGTCCCCCCAGAGTTGGCCACAGAGCAAGAGATGTGGTGCGAGAGGGCTGCTCTCGATCCAGTGCCAGAGGTGCATGGACAGCCACCACTGCCCCTTGATGTCAGCTTCAAGGCAGCAGAGCCAACCACGGACACCCTTCCCCATCACTCCCCCGAGGACCTCAGGCGATTGCAGGACGAGGACGCCACCATCGGCCCAGTCCTCAGGTCTTGGCCTGAGAAACCCCATGATGTCAGAGACCCCCCGCTGCGGACGCTCCTTCAGCAGCGCAACAAGCTGTTTATGGAGAAAGGGGTCCTCTACCGTCGAGTGGCAGACTCCAAAGGCGGCCACTTCGAGCAGCTGGTGCTGCCAAGCTCCCTGCGACCAGACGTTCTGGTTGCCCTGCATGACAACATGGGCCACCAAGGCTACGATCGGACCATGGAACTCCTCAGACAGCGCGTCTACTGGCCTGGGATGTTCAGCGACGTCAAGGGCTACGTCACAAACTGCCAACGCTGCGTCCTAGGCCGGAAGCCCTTTCTCCACACCACGTCTGGCCACCTCCTCGCCAGTCACCCCCTTGAAGTGGTGGCGATGGACTTCACCAAGCTGGAGACTGCCACAGACGGCAGGGAGAACGTCCTAGTGATCACGGACGTGTTCACCAAATTCTCCCTCGCGGTTCCAACACGCAACCAAGAGGCAGGAACTGTTGCTAAGGTGCTGGTCCAGGAGTGGTTTCAGCGATATGGTGTTCCAGAGAGGCTCCACAGCGACCAAGGCAGAGACTTTGAGGGCAAGGTAGTCCAGGCCCTCTGTGAGATGTATGGTATCAACAAGTCCAGGACAACACCATATCACCCGCGAGGAAACGGACAGTGTGAGCGCTTCAACAGAACTCTTCACGACCTTCTGCGCACACTGTCTGTTGAAAAGAAGGGACGATGGCCGATACACCTGCCTGAGCTGCTCCAGGCCTACAACTCGACGCCGCACGCCTCCACTGGTTTCTCCCCCCACTTCCTGCTCTTTGGACAGGAGCCCCGTCTGCCCATCGACCATCTCCTTGGCCGTGCTGGAGAAGCAACTGCTGGAGCCACTGACTGGGTTCGGCAGCACCGCTTGCGACTCCAAGAAGCCCATGCACGCGCCAAACAGCACTTGAAGAAGTCAGCAGAAGAGAGGCGCCAGCAGACAGACAAGAAAGCAGCAGATCACCCCCTCCATGTAGGTGACTACACCTACATCAAGAACCGGACCCTGGGCAGGAGCAAGATCCAGGACCAGTGGCGGTCTGAGCTGTATGTGGTAACAGCTCGACCCTACCCAGGCTCCCAGGTGTATGTCGTACGTCCTGTCGCTGGGGGTGGTGAGAAGACCCTCAGCCGAGACGACATCATGCCTGCTGCTGTCCCCATCGCACCCCCTACGACACCCCTTTCCCCACCTGCCCCTGTCCCAGCTACCTCAACATTCCCTGACAGAGGCACTGTCTTCCTGGCACGCCCAGTCTTTCCCCCACCCCTCCAGCCTCCTCCGGTGCAGCCAGCAGCCCCTGCACCAGTTCCTCAGCCCCAGGCACCTCCAGCCCCAGCGCTTCGTGTTCCAGAGGTAGCACGTGTCCCAGCCCAGCCTCTGGCTAGAGACCCAGAACCTCTGGTCCCTCCTCCAGCTGCTGTGCTTGCACCTCGCCGCTCACAGCGCATCAGACAAAGATTGCTTTCCTACTGAGCAGTGATGTGCTAAACCTGATTAATTTTGAACAGTCGGACTTGTATAAGTGTGCCGCTGTCATAACCCCGCCATGCGTCTATTGTGAACAGTCAGGAAAACAATGTGCTGCTGTCATGTGGGCCATGTGCCATTCGTGAGACAGAGACTCGCCATATTAATTTTGAACAGTCGGACTTGTGTTTCTTCTAAGTGTGCCGCTGTCATAACCCCGCCATGAGCCTATTGTGAACAGTCAGGAAAACAATGTGCTGCTGTCATGTGGGCCATGTGCCATTCGTGAGACAGAGACTCGCCACATTAATTTGAACAGTCGGACTTGGTTAGATATTAAGTGTGCCGCTGTCATAACCCCGCCATGAGCCTATTGTGAACAGTCAGGAAAACAATGTGCTGCTGTCATGTGGGCCATGTGCCATTCCTGAGACAGAGACTCGCCACCTAGATTAGCCTTAACATCTGTGAGACAGACTCACAACAACATTTTCTCTCATTTACTGTGAGACAAGGACTCGCTAATTCCTGGATCATCAGTGAGATAAAAGACTCACACATACTGATTCACTTCAACCTATCACTTTGTTTAGTTTGTGAAATTCATATTTTGCATTGTCTTAACATGTTTTATGGTTTTGCATTTTACTTTTGCTTCGGTTCCCTCTTTGAGCACTTAGTATTAACATCTGTGTTTGTTTGTATGTACCAGATTGTTGTTGTCACCCCAGGGTGCTGGTGGTTTCAGGTCGTTATGTTCTCCGGCGTTGTTCAGGGTATTTCAGGATTAGCAATGGTCAGAGGCATCCATGATCCTGACGACAAGCTTTTTGGTGTTTCAGGTTCTCTTAGCTTAATAGCGAGTTCCTGACTGCCTTTTCTGCGATGCATCTTGTTGTCTTGTGTCATATCTCTGAGTTGGGCGTGCCTTCACAAATATGTTGGCAAGGGAGGTTTTGTTTTCTGTATTGTTGTTTTAGTTGTTAGATGTCACCTTGGATGATCTGTTTAAGTCAGCTCCAGGTTGTATCTTAGGCCCCTGTTGTACTTGCTCCCTGCGAGGGCGCAGGTTGGTATAGAGCTGGGGGGGATGTAGCCAAGTGCTGTGCCCCGTCTCTTTGTGTGATTATCTCCTGCCCGACCCAGTTGCCTCCCCTGTCTATAGCTATTCCCTGTGTGTGTGTGCTAGTCACATTGGGTTTACATTTAAATAATGCCCTTTGTGCTAGGAAATCCCTAACTTGAAATGATGAGAAGCAGCAGCGTAACCTCTAACCATCAGTGCCTAAGGAGTGACTAAATAATACCTGGTTGTCTTTGTGCATTGTACTTTATTGTGTGTTTACTATCGTAGGGTAGGCCCCGACCGGATGCATTTCTAATCTCTTATCTCAGATTTAGTCGGTCGTTATGTAATGTGTCGCCAGGCTGTCTGGGTATCGTTGGACGGCGGTTTGTCAAGTGGGTGTCATTTCTTTTGACAGGGTACAATCATTGAAGATTCAGGTAGCTTGAAGGTTCTAGTCTCTTACCCCCCCTCTCCCCCTTCTTTGTAACTGGTTGTAATCTAATGAGTTTTATCCGGTGTGCACGGCAAACAGGCCCCTTCTTCCCCCTTCAGCTAGTGTAACTACTTGTAATATTTCCGGTGCTTGACACCCGACCGACACGGCTTCATGCCTCGGTAACGATCCCTTCCATTGGGCAGGAATCTTAAGACGACACCCCCCGTTGTCTGACACCGGGTATCTTTCCTATTGGCTATTGGGAATCGGGTTGACCAGCCTTTAAAAGGGAGAGCATTAGGCTATATCAGCAGACGCGTTTAGTGAGACCGATCATCGAGTGAGCTGGGTGCTGCTCATATGTTGTTGTCGTGAAAGTGTCGGACCTCTGCCCAAATTTATCGCGACTTGTGAATTCGTGCCCTTGTGTTTCGCGACTAGCGTCAGCAGCAGTTTTGTGTTTAGGTTTCAAGTGTGCTCACTGAGGAGAATCTTGCCTTCTTCTTTACACTGCTTTCTGGTTTGCACCAGAACCCATAGCTATATATTTCTGGTTTTATATTCATAGTTTATATTTCTGGTTGCTACCAGAATAAGAATAATCCTTTTTTTTCACTGCTTTCTGGTTCACACCAGAAATTATAGTTGCTACAGAATAATCACCTTTTAATTACACTAAATACATATTTTGTTTCTGATTCTGGTACTGGTAGATATCAGAATTCATAATTGGTATTTCTGGTTAGATGTAAGCATTGCTATTTCTTGTATTAGAGTTCTGTTTATTGTTTCTATTTTATAACTTATAGCATTGTTTCTAGTTGCAACCAAATTTAGCTAAACTGTTGTGGAATATTTATGATTTAGATAAGCTAACTGAGTGGTTATTTTTAGTTACATTTTTGCTTCAATAAAAGTTAAGTTAAGATAAGTTAAAGCAACCTCTGTCTTCGGTGTCTTATTTTGTATGCTCCTCTGCCTGTGCTATATATCCTTGTCCTTCCACCCGACATTACCACAATAGAAACACGAAAATATCCAGCATGCTTCCTCCGAAAACGGCGTATGGCTGCCTAAATGGCGGGGTAAAAAACGGTCATACACGTAAAATTCCACTCGTGCAAAAAACACGAGTGTACGTGGGAGTTTCAGCCCACGAACGCAGAAGAAGAAGAAGAAGAATGGCATTAATAATATACAGTTGACGAATTCCTAACTTGGATGGGGTGGTGTTTGGCTCACAGGTACCATGAACTGTTCATATATGTTAAGAAGTGTCGTGTCAGTCGTTCCGAAAAAGGTTACCTATGTCCCAGCTCGTGCACCACAGTGACAATGACAGCCCCACTGGGAGAAGCCTCCACCACTGATAGGGATGACTGTGCGTCACACATCTTTGCTAAGTCGGATACTCCTAGGAAATAAAAAATATATTCATGTATGCATATTACAGATGCTGTGTGTACTATCATACAACACACATAACAGGGTTGAAACTCAAACATGGACTCCTCAGATCTAATATAGTTACCTATCGGCCAATGTTGTTGCAAGCACAGGCACTCGTCACGAGCGGGACGGGATCAAAGTGGGCGGGGCCTGACGCGCTCTGAAGACTACTATAATTAATATGATTATATAACTGTAGTAAAGACGACCGTCCATCACCCTAACTAAGTGACATTCAAGACATTAGCCCCGCCCGCCCACCTCGTGTCGAGTGCCTGTGGTTCCAAGGCCTCGATCTTCGGCTATTGGTTTGGTTTTATTCCATGCATTGGTCTGGCCCCGCTCCGGTCGTTTTTTTGGCTGGGGGACTTCTGACCATCTATTTTCGTACCAAGTGGACAGAGCAGGACAGTTGGTCCAATACATATTTTTAGTCCAGGTCCATTTGACCTTTTGGTTTTTTAGGATTGAAAAAAAACAACCTGATCGGCTCCGTGAATATCAAGTTGATACAAAGCAAATTAAGCCATAATGCTGCCAATCTAGCTCTGCTATTCGCAGCTAGATTCTAACCCAAGGTTTGCAGAGGAACCTATTTGGAACCTTATTATATTTGTTTTAAATGCAAACAATGGCAGAGGAGAAAAACTCCACACTCACAAATGGCGTCAGATAACTATTAATTAGGAGAGAAAAAACAAGGGGCGGGGGGGGGGGGGGGGGGCGAGGGAAGAGACAGACAGACAGACAAACAAACGGACAGACAGACAGAAATACAGACAGAAAGACAGAGACAGAGAGAGAGACAGAGGGAGACCAGAGACAGAGACAGCGTGAAAAGAATAGAGAGAGAGAGGCAGACAGGCAGACAGACAGACAGACAGACAGACAGACAGACAGACAGAGAGTCCTGAGTTCTTTCAATCTCATAGTAAGAATAAAACTGATAGACAAATATCCTATTTGAAATGCTATGGACAAGGGTAAAAACGTAAAAACTGTGTGACACGTGTCTGTTAAACAGAAAGAGACCGACAAAGAGACAGTTATATAAACATACCGACACAGAGACAGTTATATAAACATACCGACAGGCCCACGGACAGACAGACTGATACAGAAGGACAGGGACTTACAAACAGATTTCGAATTACCTGCTGTGGAATTTGATAAACCTGTCGTAAGATCCAATCTGGGGGGAAAAGGAAAAATCAATTCCCATTACACACAAAAAATAGCATAAAATATAAGCAGATTATTAAAGAACACAATGTTTGGTTCGCTTTGTGATTCTCCGTCTGACTGTATGTCTGTCTGTCTGTCTGTCTGTCTGTCTCTGTCTCTCGCTCGTGAAACTGATGACAATATAAGATGTTTGGTGACTTTTTGACAGACAAGCTTTTTTGTCGGTCTGAGGCGAACATGTCGTCTTCTGTTTCATCTTCATTGACTAAGGCCGCATGACCCCCTTGACGTGACCCCCCTGACGTGACCCCCCTGACGTGACCCCCTGACGTGACCCCCCTGACGTGACCCCCCTGAGACGTGACCCCCCTGAGAGGTCTGTTGCGGTCTATTCGATCGTGTACACCAGGTCAGGCTTTTACATGGCATAATTATGATCATCCCTCCACTTGGTCACATACCAAAGATCAAATCCCAGACTGCTTCATGCGGTGAATTGGAATTGTTTGGTTAAGCCACTTGCGTCTTCAATTGCTCCGTGCGTCTTTGTGTCTTGACCAGTACTCTTGATTTCCGTACCGTTGTGGTCCGTTCCTTTGATATAAGGCTCACTCTGCATAACTGTGTAACCGAGTGCCGAAACACTACGATCACCTCGGGAAGCGAAGTGCAATCAAACAGGATTGAAAATGTTAGGGCCAATTTCTTAGCCCTATAAAAACTGTTATGCAAACCCGAAGGTTTCCATGAACATACAGACAATCGGAAACCACCAGACCCCATCACAAACAGAATTCCACAACTCACCGGTGTTGACTTTAAAGGCCAACAACTCGTGTGCATAGTCTGCTGTGAAAGGAGCGGTAGCCTCCCCTGTCACAACTGGATCAAAGATCAAATCCCAGACTGCTTCATGCGGTGAGATGGAATTGTTTGATTGAGCCACTGGCGTCTTTCACCAAATTAACTGACAGACAAATTTCCGCTGCGCACAGATAGCACCAACGCGGTTCATTTTTGGTATGTGACTTCTTCTTCTTCTGCGTTCGTGGGCTCAAACTCCCACGTACACTCGTGTTTTTTGCACGAGTGGAATTTTACGTGTATGACCGTTTTTTACCCCGCCATTTAGGCAGCCATACGCCGTTTTCGGAGGAAGCATGCTGGGTATTTTCGTGTTTCTATAACCCACCGAACTCTGACATGGATTACAGGATCTTTTTCGTGCGCACTTGGTCTTGTGCTTGCGTATACACACGGGGGGTGTTCGGACACCGAGGAGAGTCTGCACACAAAGTTGACTCTGAGAAATAAATCTCTCGCCGAACGTGGGGACGAACTCACGCTGACAGCGGCCAACTGGATACAAATCCAGCGCGCTACCGACTGAGCTACATCCCCTTGGTATGTGACCAAGCAGAGGATTGGTCTTCTATTCCATGTGAAAGTCTGGCCAGGTCTGGGACGATTAGACGAACTATTTACACGGGAAGAATTGTGCTTTAAAGGTCCTCGTCTACATTTTTGCTTTTTTTTCAATAATCCCACCGTTAAATTTCGCTAAAACGTTAAAGTCGTGAATGAAGCATGGGGGAAAAGTTATAGGAACAACAAAAAATATGTACAAAAAGGTTTTATTTTGGGGAAGTGGTACGTGTCACTTCCAATGTTTATGTCTGCCATGTGTTGGACCATGTTCTTTGCCTATAATTGTCGACCAACCAAATTCAAGTCACTTGCCTGACAGCCACACCCACACAATCACAGCAACCGTTTTTGACACTGGGTATTGGAGCGCTGTCCACGATTTTTTTAAACGAACGAAATGCATGGTATTCGAGAGGATTTTTGCCCTCGGCATTTGCCAAATAAGGATATCCTACTGCGCTGGAATACTACAATGCATTTTCAAACGGCTACCCTGGCTTCGTCCTTTCTGATCGAAGGGGGGGGGGGTGTATTTTTATATTTTTAGGGAATAGACTCAGCATTTTAATGGTCAAATGTCATTTTCTGTATACAAATGTAGACAAGGACCTTTAAATTACCCAGTCAATAGCATGGTGTGGTCCACACTGGAGTAGATGTTTGAGGATAGCCACTGCTCAAACGTGTTCAAAACCTGATCAGAATCCGCAGTTCCGGCGTTTGAGGATAAGATGTTCTCCTGTTGAAAAAAGTGTGGATGATATGTTGATAAGTAGCTGGAATTTTTGTTCAAAATATCATTTTCTTTTACATTCATATCTACAGTGCACAAAAATACATTCTTCGTCATTAAATAACGGAATATTCGTACAGAAGTGCTAGGATTTTCTTTTACCTAGTTTAATTATCGCCATTTTAACATTTAAGAGAGGTAAGGTGCACACCAAAGTTCACGCACTCCTCACAAGCACTCACATAAACATTCTCGTCACTTCCACTGGCCATATATGTCAAAAGACCTACCCCCCCCCCCCCCCCCCCAAAAAAAAACAAAAACTAAGAGAAAGCAACAAAGGGATTAAAGGCACAGTAAGCCTCCCGTAAACCATCACAGACACTGTCAGGCTTTTACACACAGTACAAACACCCTTCCATTTGAACGCTCACCAAACGGGAACATCCTAGGTGCCCTCCGTAAAGAGCGAGCAATTTTCAAAGAATTTATTTTTGCGTGGTTTATCTTACCCCTGAGCCATCGTAAACCCGTGTGATCCAGTTTCCCTTTTTCACAATGTAGTCGTCAGTTAGTAATTTGAATGCGACTAGATGTGAGCTTATCTGCAATAGCACGTTATTATGTACCTCTCACTATGCACGAAACAAACGGCTGTGGTTCACAAGAACTCTAGCGATGGCTTTTGACTGTTCAGAGGAACTGGCGATGCCTCTAAACCGTCGTCTGCTACAAGAACCACGACTTTGCGTGATCCTGCTTCCGGGCTTTTCTTTTTTCAAACTTTCAAAACTTCGAATTGTACTGATCTTGTCTTGATGAAAAAATAATTCTTTTATGATTTAAGAATGTTTGTGTAACAAGCTGTCAATTTATTATTTAGATTTTAAAAGTTAGGTCTAGCGCCAAAACGCACCACGGTCCGATTGTCTCTGAGCAATCGGCGCAAAATTAATTCTGTAAAAATTGCTCGCTCTTTACGTACGGCACCTAGGATGTTCCCGTTTGGTGAGCGTTCAAATGGAAGGGTGTTTGTACTGTGTGTAAAAGCCTGACAGTATCTGTGATGGTTTACGGGAGGCTTACTGTGCCTTTAAGCAACAGATGGATTTTAATCATACGTACCGTGACAAATTCGATGCTGACAATTCGTGCATCCATGTTGATCCCAGCTTGAGACAGTCCGTTGAGTATGGAATTCAGCTTGAAATCGGCAATGGGACAGGACGAAAGAATAGTAAACAGAATAGTTTGGGACAACATTTCATCAAAGTTATTGTTTTTTTCGGTTTGTAATAGTCATAACTGCAACAAAAGCAACAGCAATAGTAGAAGCATGCAGTTACTGTAGTCGCATCAGAGGTAGCAGTAACAACAGCTGTTGCAGTTGTTACCCAAAGTTACCTTGATTGGAGGTGATGATTGTTGAAGCTAGATAATCGGAGATAGGTTGTATCAGGCCAAATAAAAATATATGTTGGTTTAGGGTAACCCGACCGACCCTATTTTTTTCCCGCCGACCCTAAAACTTTAGTTTCATTTCTCAAAAAAACAAAAACTGTTGGCACATTTTGCGAACCATACTAAGACTAAAGTAAGTAACCTCCTTTTTTATCGACTTTAAGAAGAAAAAAAGAAAAAGAAAAAACAAAGCCGACCTACCGACCCTATCTTTTTTGGTCACGTGACCCTAAACCATTATTTTGTGTTTGGCCTCATGCTATTTCCTGAAGTGCCTAGTAAAGAACATTCTTTTCTTGTTGTCTTATTTCTACCTGACTGGATCCATCACCTTTATTTCACTTACCAAAAGTCTTCTTTTCCACATCCTTATTTCTCTGCACCCCGCATGTCGTATGAGGCGACTAACGGATTCTGTTTCTCCTTTTACCCTTGTTAAGTGGTTCTTGTATAGAATATAGTCAATGTTTGTGAAGATTTTAGTCAAGCAGTATGTAAGAAATGTTTGGTCCTTTGTACTGGAAGCTTGCATTCTCCCAGAAAGGTCATATATTGTACTACGTTGCAAGCCCCTGGAGCAATTTTTTGATTGGTGCTTTTGTGAACAGGAAACACTTAACAAGTGGCTCTATCCCATCTCCCCCCCCCCCCCCTTTCCCCTATCCCATCTCCCCCCTTTCCCTCGTCGCGATATAACCTTCGTGGTTGAAAACGACGTTAAACACCAAATAAAGAAAGAAAGAAAGTTAGTAAAGAACATAAACATCTCTAGCAACTGCGTTTTTATGCAAAGACACGTCGTTTGGTGCCATTTGATAAAGCAGCTAGTAGAAAACATAATTCTGAATTCCACATAGCCTTTACTACCCTTTCTAACAAACACACCTTGATCGTTAGTTTAGTGTTTTCTCCCAACCGAAATTACCAGAGTGTCAACGCTTACGTCATTAAACGTTGAGTTGACGTATTTCTCCATGGTGGTTTTAATGTCGGCGTCAGAAGACCCTAGTCTGGTCTTCCAGCTGAAAAAGAAAGCTTTTGGGTTAACGTCATTTTTAAGGTGAAAGTAAGCTACACTGTTACGTACAAAAGTCACAGTTTTCAATTGCTTCGAGCGTCTTTGTTTCTTGACCAGTACTCTTGATGTTTGTACCGTTGCGGTCCGTTCCTTTGATATGAGGCTCACTCTGCATAACTGGATCAAACACGTGATAGTCGATAATGAATTAAGTAATTGGTGTGTGTTTTTACATTTAGTCAAGTTAGGACTAAATGTTTTAACATAGAGGGGGGAATCGAGACGAGGGTCGTGGTGTATGTGTGTGTGTGTGTGTGTGTGTGTGTGTGTGTGTGTGTGTGTGTGTGTGTGTGTGTGTGTGTGTGTGTGTGTGTGTGTGTGTGTGTGCGTGCGTGCGTGCGTGTAGAGCAAATTACTGGACCGATCTTTATGAAATTTGACATGAGAGTTCCTGGGTATGATATCCCCAGACTTTTTTCATTTTTTTGATAAATGTCTTTGATGACGTCATATCCGGCTTTTCGTGAAAGTTGAGGCGGCACTGTCACGCCCTCATTTTTCAACCAAATTGGTTGAAATTTTGGTCAAGTAATCTTCGACGAAGCCCGGACTTCGGTATTGCATTTCAGCGTGGTGGCTTAAAAATTAATTAATGACTTTGGTCATTAAAAATCTGAAAATTGTAATAAAATTTTTTTTTTATAAAACGATCCAAATTTACGTTTATCTTATTCTGCATCATTTGCTGATTCCAAAAACATATAAATATGTTATATTTGTATTAAAAACAAGCTCTGAAAATTAAATATATAAAAATTATTTTCAAAATTAAATTTTCCAAATCAATTTAAAAACACTTTCATCTTATTCCTTGTCGGTTTCTGATTCCAAAAACATACTGATATGATATGTTTGGATTAAAAACACGCTCAGAAAGTTAAAACGAAGAGAGGTACAGAAAAGCGTGCTATCCTTCTCAGCGCAACTACTAAACCGCTCTTCTTGTCAATTTCACTGCCTATGCCGCGAGCGGTGGACCGACGATGCTACGAGTATACGGTCTTGCTGCGTTGCATTGCGTTCAGTTTCATTCTGTGAGTTCGACAGCTACTTGACTAAATGTTGTATTTTCGTCTTGCGCGACTTGTTTCCAATTAATGTACAACCTGTAACTAATTGGAACCTGGCTTTGGGGATGGTATCACCGCAACAGTTGGTCTACATCGTTATGTACCCGTGAACGTATGGTTGGTTCTGATTATCTGCAAGAGGAAGTAGATATTTTGGAAAATCTGAAATGCAAATGGTGGCCATAATTAATATTGTGCTGATATATACTTCCTCTAGTTCCACTTTTGAAAACTTTTCTTGTAACCAGTTGTGAAGACTGTGTGAGTTATTATTACCCAATATTGACGGACTGTGTGATGATATCTTCTGCTATGGTCTGTTGAGACAGTGATATCAAACTCGAGACCGGAGGTCGAGATTTTCATATCACTGTCGAAACAGACCAATAGCAGAAGATATCATCACACAGTCAGTCAATGTTAGATATATTGCTAATTCTCTGGACATTTTGTATTTACTGTAAAGAAATTACAAAAGTATTTGTCTCAGTTTTTGGCTGTTCCATATCCCTCCCTCTGATTATTATTTCTTTTTGTTCACTCTTTTCTTGTACTTTTCAGTATTTCAAAATGTCTTTTCTTTCAAAAAGTCTTTAGTCACTTGCTCAACTAAATTCTGGGATCATTACATTTTTATATATATTTGTTTGTTTTTAAATTTAGGTGTTTTTGTTTTTGAAGTGGGGAAGCAATAAAGAGGTCGTCGATATCAAAACTGATATCGACAGAAATGTCGTCGATATCACTTTTGCACTGAGCTCAGTTTTGCCCAATTGACCAATGGAAATGCACGTAACATATGAAATAGCAATATGTAATTCTACCAGCAAAAGTAGAGCACGTGATAAACACTATTTAGTGTTTACCATGTGTGCTACTTTTGTCAGTAGGATTGTTTTGTATTTCACACAAAGTGTGTTCAAAAGTTGAACACTTCAGTTTTCAGTGTAAATGTTTTTTAAAACATCAAACGAAAACATGATTTGATTCAGCAAACAAATTACATTAAAAAAACGATGGGTTTTTTCAAACATAAAAAGGACAAATGATGTAGTGTTTACCTGTTGAAGGCATGTGAGTCTACAATAACTCTTGTCTCAATAGTGTAATGAGGACTTCGTTTTTCAAGGGAGTGAGCACCTGAAAGTGAAAAAAGAATTGTTAGTTTAATGCGTTTGTTATTAGTTTTGCAGTCTTTCAGTTACATTCGTTTGTCCATCTGGGGAGGGGGGGTGTTGTTTTTGTATTGTTGGCTCACATAAGTGTAGCCTATGCGATCGTAACTTTGTCTGTCTGTGCGTGCGTGCGTGCGTGCGTGCGTATGTGCGTGCGTGCGTGTGTATGTCTGTGGTAGAAACTCTAACATTTGAAGACGTCACATTACATTGACGTCACATTATGACGTAAGAGGGTTAGACGTCACGCGAAGGAAGTACTGAAAGTCTCGGTCATTGTTATTTTGAGCGGGTCGAGACTAGTTGGCAGTCGTGTCCCTGTAAGTAGGCTACATGCAGACAGACAGATCTAGATCTAGTGTCTCGCTTTCTTGCACAGTTTCACCCATGCTCTTTCTGTGTGTGTGTGTGTGTGTGTGTGTGTGTGTGTGTGTGTGTGTGTGTGTGTGTGTGTGTGTGTGTGTGTGTGTGTGTGTGTGTGTGTGTGTGTGTGTGTGTGTGTGTGTGTGTGTGTGTGTGTGTATGTGTGACGGAGTGATTGAGTTTGTGTTACTTTTTGTCGATTTCTTACGTGAGCCTTGAAGGCTTCGCCTCTTGTTTTTCTTTTCTCTCTTTCTTCTTGCCTTCATTCGTGTTTTATTTGTGTTTGTTTTTCCTTTGATTACAATAGCGTTCTACAGTTCGTCTGGTACAATCTAAGTTTCTAATTTGCGTAAATCAGGTGAGCTGCTATTTGTGTCACGGAATGATTTAGAAAAAGATACGTTTTATTTACATTTGATTCAGAGGAAAACCCATCGGCGTGGCCATTTTGAGTACGCAAATCCTGGCAAAGCTCGCCGAAAATTGCAAAAGAGGACATGTTGGTTTTTTTCTTCGACCAAATGACCAAAATGCACACTTTTGGAGCTCATTCCGTCATCTAATGTCACCAGAGTGGTTTTCTGAATTCATAAAAGGGATTTGTATCACATACAGGGTGACCCCCAAAAATGCAACCCATTATAATGCAGCACCAAAATCAGATCACTTAACCTATACAATTGAAACGTAGTGAGATGGTAATGCATAACATGGCTGTGCAGTTAGTGTACACTAAATATAAAGTAGTTTGTTTTACAGGTGCAGAAGTTATTCGCATTTTTATGGGTTGCATTGTTTTGGGGTCACCCTGTATATGACGATAAAGACAGTGAGCCTTGAATTTGCAGGACACGTATCTGATTGTTACCGGCACGGTTGGCCTAGTGGTAAGGCGTCCGCCCCGTGATCGGGAGGTCGTGGGTTCGAACCCCGGCCGGGTCATACCTAAGACTTTAAAATTGGCAATCTAGTGGCTGCTCCGCCTGGCGTCTGGCAATATGGGGTTAGTACTAGGACTGGTTGGTCCGGTGTCAGAATAATGTGACTGGGTGAGACATGAAGCCTGTGCTGCGACTTCTGTCTTGTGTGTGGCGCACGTATATGTCAAAACAGCACCGCCCTGATATGGCCCTTCGTGGTCGGCTGGGCGTTAAGCAAACAAACAAACAAAAAATCTGATTGTTAGAGCTGTCTAGGTACAAAAAGCTATTTCGTTGTAGACTCTTTCATCACCTGAATTATTCCCGTGCACTTGTCTGTCATCTAGTCTGTCCTTCTCAATGAGTGTCAAATAACATTTTAATGAAAGGGACGACTAAATGTCACCAGAAACAAAGTAACAACTGAATTAACCATACCAGAGGACTTTTTAAAAAAAATTAGAAACAGGATTTGCTTTGTCGTGGCTCTTTGTCAGGCTTATTTATGTACTTTAAAAGAATTCTAAATGGATGCTGGTACTGTAAAAGGATATAATCAGTTGTTGTTTTGTTTTCGGAATGATATAATTATACACATGCATATATA
Organism: Littorina saxatilis; assembly: GCF_037325665.1. NCBI lineage: Eukaryota > Metazoa > Mollusca > Gastropoda > Littorinimorpha > Littorinidae > Littorina > Littorina saxatilis. The sequence goes on along the minus strand of NC_090257.1, from coordinate 6,698,608 downwards.
TAAATATAACCACTGTATGAATCTCTATGTTTGAAGTTATAAAATCCTTATGGTTTTGTGTTGTTGGTTTGTTTTTTGTCTTTATCGGAATGAGCTTATGTATATGTTGAAACGGTTTGTATTTCTCTCTTCTTGTTTTGTTTTTTGTTTTTTTGTTTTTTCATGTACCCCCATGGTGTTTCTTGAATAAGGCCAAAACAAAATAGGTCTGTTTACGGTAACATAGGCCCAAAAAATAGGGTAGGTAGGTCGGGATTTTTTTTTCTCCAAAAAACCATATTTGGCTCACGTAAGTGTAGCCTATGCGACCGTAACTTTGTCTGTCTGTGCGTGTGTGTGTGTGTGTGTGTGTGTGTGTGTGTGTGTGTGTGTGTGTGTGTGTGTGTGTGTGTGTGTGTGTGTGTGTGTGTGTGTGTGTGTGTGTGCGTGTGTGCGTGTGTATGTCTGAAAGTTTTACGTTGATTTTTTTTTTTTTTTTTTTCCCAAATGCCAAAAAAAGTCTAGGGTTGCGCGAAAAAAATAGGGTCGGTCGGGTTACCGTAAACAGACTATTTTTTGTTTTGGCCTAAAATCCTTTGCCTTGCCTTACCTTGCTATTATCCCATTGCTGGGAAATTCTGGTCGCTTCCTCCCAATAGAAAGCTAGCAGCAACAAGAGGCGCGCTTCTCACGCGTGTGCGTAATTGATATCAGTGCAGAGTGACTTTCGTGGAAAGATATCGAGAGAAAAAAAATCTGTTGCCAAACAATCGGACTATGAACAATAACATGGCACACCATGCTATTCGACTCACGGTACACATGCTATCGTTGTCCCGTCGCGTTTCTTTGAAGTGTTGTTTCTCATTATTACATATCTTTTTTGTCGTGTTTATTGCAATTTTTTATTTATTTATTTTTTTTTAGAATTCATGTAACCCTAGGTGGGTTTTTTAAAATAATTATTGACTTGACTTGACTTGACTTGACAATGTGTTGTTGAATTAACTTCGTAAATGGCACCTGTGACAATCTTCTAAAATTGATTTAAAGAAACTACTCCACACAGGAAACAGCCAAGCTGTTAATTTTTCACAATATGTCTTCGAACCAAGAGTGCCGGTAGTGAGCATAAACAGTCCTGAGCAGATATCAGGTATTGTATATGATCGCTTACATTAAAAGGAAGGTATCTTTCTTTATTCGTGAAAAACTATGGAATGAAACTAGAAGAGAAAACAAGTCGCGTAAGGCGAAAATACAATATTTAGTCAAGTAGCTGTCGAACTCACAGAATGAAACTGAACGCAATGCCATTTTTCAGCAAGACCGTATACTCGTAGCATCGTCAGTCCACCGCTCATGGCAAAGGCAGTGAAATTGACAAGAAGAGCGGGGTAGTAGTTGCGCTAAGAAGGATAGCACGCTTTTCTGTACCTCTCTTTGTTTTAACTTTCTGGGCGTGTTTTTAATCCAAATATATCATATCTATATGTTTTTGGAATCAGGAACCGACAAGGAATAAGATGAAAATGTTTTTAAATTGATTTGGACAATTTAATTTTGATAATAATTTTTATATATTTAATTTTCAGAGCTTATTTTTAATCCAAATATAACATATTTATATGTTTTTGGAATCAGCAAATGATGGAGAATAAGATAAACGTAAATTTGGATCGTTTTATAAATTTTTATTTTTTTTTACAATTTTCAGATTTTTAATGACCAAAGTCATTGATTAATTTTTAAGCCACCAAGCTGAAATGCAATACCGAAGTCCGGGCTTCGTCGAAAATTACTTGACCAAAATTTCAACCAATTTGGTTGAAAAATGAGGGCGTGACAGTGCCGCCTCAACTTTCACGAAAAGCCGGATATGACGTCATCAAAGACATTTATCAAAAAAATGAAAAAAACGTTCGGGGATTTCACACCCAGGAACTCTCATGTCAAATTTCATAAAGATCGGTCCAGTAGTTTAGTCTGAATCGCTCTACACACACACACAGACACACACACACACGCACACACGCACATACACCACGACCCTCGTTTCGATTCCCCCTCGATGTTAAAATATTTAGTCAAAACTTGACTAAATATAAAAAGAGAAAGTGTGAGTGTGTGTATGCACTTCTGTTAGCACTCTGTTTGGTTGTTGTGTTTACATGTACTATGTATTGCATGAACTCAAAGCAAGATATATTCCTGTGTAATGCACGTGGCTGAAATAAATCTTATGTCTTATGTCGTATGTCTTATGTCGTATGTCTCAAAGGGGGTTAGTTGGAAAATAGGGGCTTCTATTTCCCAACCCGCTTCTTTTTTTTTTCTCTCTTTTTATTTCTTTTCTTTTTTTCTTCTTTTTTCTTTAAACAGATACGTACAGTTTTGCACAAAAGCAAGAAATGATGACAGGAATGTCTTACCTGCGTACGTGATGACCGCCATGACAAGTGTCCACGGTGATAGACGCTGCATTGTTGTTGGTGTCTCGTCTGCACGTTCGTTTAATCGGGGAGCTGGCAAGACTTTCTGCGCTGAATGCCATTGACAGAGTGTATAGTCACCTTTTATAAGCAATCATTAATTGCGCCTATCTAGTCCCAGTTTCGTCTGTCATCCCTTCTACGCTGTCCTTAATCATTAGCCTACCACCCCTGCCCCTCCCCCTCCCACACACACACACAAGAATGCACACACGCGCACACGACTGAATGCACGCGCACACACGCACACACACAAACATATACACACACACACATACACACACACAAACACACACGCGCGCGCGCGCAAACACGCACACATACACACGCACGCACACACGCACACATACACGCACACACACACACACACACACATAGTACGTATATATGTACACGCACACACGAACTAACACATACTCTAACACACACACTAACACACACACACACACACACACACACACACTCACACACCATTTTCCCTCAGTCTCACCAGTCCTCCCCTTGTCGAAATGTACTGAAAGCTGACTAACACGTCCGAGTTGAGCTGCGCGGAAACTGCACCTCAATTCAAGTTTACAGTTTGCGCACTTTGTATCAGACAGTTGAAAATCGGTAACTGCGTTGATCACAAGGGTGGGGAAGCGACGAAAGACGGATACGAATTACGATTGTGGAATAGTTTTGTTGAGTCATTTGGGCCGCGAAAGATGTATGTCAGCGAATATGTGTATGTGTGTGTTTGCGTGTGTGTGTGCGTGTGTGTGTGTGTGTGTGCGGTCGGTGTTGGTGTTGGGAGATGGCTTTGGCTATGCAAATTACGATATGATTTTCTTTTGTGCTATTCTTCTGGGGGGGGGGGGGGGGGGGGGGCCGGTAGCTCAGCCGGTACAGCACTGGACTTGTGATCGGAAGGTCGCAGGTTCGAATTCAGGCCGGGACGGACACGGGTCAACTTTATGTGAAGACCCAGAGACATAACTACTAATATCCCACCCCAGTGTCACCACAATGGCACGTAAAAGACCTCGGTCATTCTGCCATAGTGCAGATGGCTGAACTGACACGCATACACTTGTGTATCTCACCAAAAGCCGTGAGGGCGTAAAAACTCAAATTATCATATAAACCATATCATGTCCGAAATACAGGGTGACCCAAACAAAAGAGTACCCAAACAAAACGTCATAAATTGAACAAAAATAAAGCAATCTTCATCAAATTTATTTACACACACAAGTAGCCTCTGCATGATTTGCACAGAAATTTTTAGCGTTCTAGCTTGTCTTTCAGGAAAGTTATGCTCATTCTACAGAACATGCTCCAAATGGCCTCCGCGCCGATTCAGGCAAACTTGAACTCGCCTCGCAAAGTTATCAATCACCCGCACACACTCCTGTTGCGAGATTCCGCGAATGGTTGTTGTGATGGCTCGCTTGAGTTCTGCGATTGTCTGTGGGTTGTTCCTGTAGACGTTGTCTTTCAGGAACCCCCAAAGATAGAAATCTGGAGGATTTAAATCCGGGGGAGGCCATTTGGAGTATGTTCTGTAGAATGAGCATAACTTTCCTGAAAGACAAGCTAGAACGCTAAAATTTTCTGTGCAAATCATGCAGAGGCTACTTGTGTGTGTAAATACATTTTATGAAGATTGCTTTATTTTTGTTCAATTTATGACGTTTTGTTTGGGTACTCTTTTTTTGGGGTCACCCTGTATGAAGACAGTAAGCATTCTCTCTTTCCTTGTGCTATTCTTGAAGCCGCCTAATTTTTATACCTCTATCTGTCTAATTTTCACAGAAGTGAATAAAACTATTTCTTTGATATAGACATATGTTTGTAATTACTGCATAGAGTTTGTGTTTGAGTTTGAGTGATTTTAATACAGTTCTCTAACTTTACTTGCTCGTTGCAAATAGATATATCGCAGCCATAATATTGGCCTTTTTCTTTTTCTCTGTCTGTGTGTGTGTCTCTCTCTTTCTCTCTGTCTCTGTCTGTCTGTCTGTCTCTCTCTCTCTGTCAACACTGTCAACTCCCAAGACGTTGGTTCGAATCCCACTCCCGTCAACATTTATGTGTGTTGGTGTGTCTGAACATAATTATGTGTCCCGACCGCTGCAAGACTGATACCAGCTATCTGGAACCCGGCATATTTTTGGATCGAAATTTCTTTCACGGGGCTTATTTGACAGCCGCTAACCAGACACTAAAATGGTTATTACATAACTACTAAAGGTGTCTGCATGACGGATGGTGGTACAGTCGTAGTACACTTAACTAAGTCTCTGCACAAGAAGGAATGTATGTTTAAGATAAGCCCACCATAGATGCGTGTATCTTGTTTCGTTCGTTCATTTCATTGTTGGTTTGCATGCTTGTTTTTGTTTGTTTGTTTGTGTTTTTGTGTGTGTGTGAACGCACATGCGTACTTGCTTGTGTGTGTGTGTGTGTGTGTGTGTGTGTGTGTGTGTTTCAATCCTTGGGGACCTTGTTCTATGCCATGTGTACCTCTGTCCCCCCAAAAGAAAGGCATGCGTTGAATTAACTCTCAGAAATATGCCAAACACGGAGAGGAATAAGCATTCAATGTACACGTATGCATGTTTTATTGCTGACTTTAAAACATCAATAAAGTATTGCACTAGAAAAATCAGAGACAAAGTCAATATATGTATAGGTTACAACACGAGTGGTTTTTTATATGGCTTGTATTTCAGTCAAGACCCAGCGGATGAATATCATCGGGAGACACGAGCCTCTGGCGAGTGTCTCTCGATTGATATTCCCGCTGGGTCTTGACTGAAATACAAGCCATATAAAAAACCACGAGTGTTGTAATCTGTATATCCCATTCTACCATCAAACACAAAGTGTAGACTACTAGCGGCACTGTTGCGATCTGTGCAGGGTAAAACTGTTGCCAGCGAGACTTAGCCCTTTTGCAACCTTAAACTAAGTGACCGTCGCTGAAAAAATAAAACGAATGAGTGCATCGATAAGTACGCGGTAACACTACTTTCAGACCATTTAAAAGCTTTAAGTAAAGGTTCATAAGTTGCAAGAAAGTAATGAAGTCGAATAGAAATTAATTTAGTTGAAGCGCACAATTCTTTTGTTTTGCGTTTCAGGTCGGCAGAACGGGCGAAACGGGTTTGGGACCCATTTGGCTTACTCGATTCAGAATTGATTCCACGTTGTTTTTCTCGAACGTGTGTAATTAGGCTTATTGACAGAGAAGCAAATCTTAGGGAACAAATATGTAGGTTTAGATTTAACCATTTGCTCCCTATTTGAAATGTATCTACGTGATAAACTGTTTTGCGAGTGTGTTTGCATGGATGAACTTAAACTGGTATGGGTGAGAGGAAAACGCGACCGACACGTCTGTCACCGCCGATTGATTGCATTTTGAAGGAATATGACTGGATTACGGAAAAATATGTGGACTTACTGCAGAGCCAGGCAAAAGAGTAGACTTGCTCGCAAAACACGTGAAACAGCCGATGTTTGATAGCTGAAGGCGCACACCGGCAAAACACACTACCGACAGATTCTCAAAAGTCGTCTGCTAACGATGCAAGGGGAGGGTACTCGTGTTTTTGTTTTGGTTCGCTAGCATCTGGTTATCTTGTAAGTTGAATGTTCGTTTTTTTCGACCTGCATTGCTTTCATAATGAAAGAAACTTTTGCTTATTGCATCTCATACATCAGATCAGTTCTGAGATTCATTTTTGCGTGCAACTGATATGGTTTTCTGAGCCGTGCAATGCGATTTTAGAACTTCATACAAATGTGTCACATTGTTCGGCGCGAGGTCAAAGGTCGGGAGGAAAGTAGTCCTTTGCCCAAATCGGAATCTGCACTATCATATATTTTTTTGGAGTCCATGATGTATTTATTGAGCTATAAAAATACAACATATATACCCATACTGAAGTAACAGAGACAAAGAAGGGAGGTCATGGGATATATATATATATATACATGTATATATATATATTCAAAAAGATAATAGAAAAAAATGTATGTTTTTTTCACAAACACAAACAAACTGAGAAATATTTGTTTTTGTTTGTTTGTTTTGTAGACATAGATGGTTGTTCCCAAAATGTACTTTCACTAGACATAAATGATCCCATAGCAGTAAACATAATCTCAATAATCTGGAATGTACGTAACAGGTACAAGCGCATCTGTGTGATTCAGAATAAACAAATCAATACACTGCAATTGTTCATTAACGCCTCCTTGTTTTGAATTCTACAAACAATGGCAGATTTGTTGATCAAATTTTCAAATCCTCTGTCTGCTATGACTTGGAGAAAAAAAAATAACACCAATATTTGTTCCTTGGCATTTGTAAATTTTTTTAAATTTGGCAATTCCAGAGAAGACATAAAATCTACAAGAAACAAACAAAGGAAAAAATCTGTTTAAATTGTTACACACATCCAAAAGTAGTAACAACATAAAAAAAAGAAATATTTTTGTCTGATGCCATCTAAAGAAATTACGTGACAATCTTATTTTGCTAACAAGACGAAAACATCATTATCTTATCAATCCTACAGTATTTCACAATGATATTTTTAAGGATTTATGCACTCCCATTTCAGTGGTGTTCCAGTGGACCCTTCAATCTCATTGAATTTGTAAAGGGACATTAGATTTGACAAGAATAAACTCTATAGTCTTTATGTAACCGAGTGCCGTAACACTACGATCACCTCGGGAGGCGAAGTGCAATCAAACAAGATTGAAAATGTTAGGGCTAAATTCTTAGCCCTATAAAAACTGTTATGCAAACCCGAAGGTTTCCTGAACATACAGACAAACGGAAACCACCAGACCCCAACACAAACAGAATTCCACAATCAACCGGTGTTGACTTAAAGGCCAACAACTCGGGTGCAGAGTCTGCTGTGAAAGGAGCGGTAGCCTCCCCTGTCACATTTACATATTACCATGCACAGTCTTTTAAACAACCACACAAGTGACAAGCAGTGAGTTTTTGCTACATAATCTTAAGTACAACACACACACACACACACACACAAACTGACACGCACGCACACACACACACACAAACTGACACGCACACACACACACACACACACACACAGATTCTCTCCTTGACATACTCAAACAAGAAAAGCAGGTTCAGAAACTGCTTCAACATGAATTTTCAAAATAACACACCTTGCATTGCAATTTAAAAAGCATGATTTTCAAACATACCTGACCTGAAGTGACCATACTTGTGTGAAATAAACAAAAGTATGCTGACTGAGTGACCGAAAAGAGACTGATAGATACATAGATACATAGATCGATCAACAGCCAGACATATAGACAAACTAGAAGACAGGCTATGCATATTTTGATGTAACCCTTAGGTTTTTTCTTTCTTAAATCCTTTTGATACTGCGACCACCAAGCCCTGAACATCCCCCCTCCCCCACCCATCCTCCCACCCCATGTATGTTGTAATTGTTCAAGTGTTCTTCTGTTGTATAGTTCTGTCCCTTTGTTTAGGTGATGTCCTGTAATGTACAGTGTATACATGTAGAAAAAAAAAAACTTCACAAAAAGAGAATAAAAAAAAGAAAAAAAAGAAGACAGGCTAGCTGGCAGGCAGACAAGGCAGACAGATAAGCAAATGATTATATGTACAGATAGAGAGACAGGTGGACATACATATACAATGAATGCATAAGCCTCCAAAAATCCATGATAAAAAAACAACCTCAAAGGACAACAGGTGCATGATTGGCTCCACAATTGCAAAACATTTATCTTCAAGAGCAAACATACACAGGAGTGTGCAGCCTGGAAATCTAAACTGATTCGTGCTGTGGACATCTCTGATGTCAAGTAAAAACAATTTTCTTTAAACTGACAAAACATAGCTGCTTCAGGGATGAGCAAAATGACACGATCAAATGCATAATTACTTCTGTAAACAAAGCAGAATACCACAAAATGGAATTAAAAGATCTTAAAAGAGTTAACACATTACAACTGACATAATTGCTTCAGAGTTCGTTGAGCTTAAACATGTATACTCACAAATACTTTCTGAAACACAGACACAGTAAAAGAACACCACGGAATGGATTTAAAACATCTAAAAAAAACACACACAAAAACAACATGTTCAGAAAAAGCCTATACGCGCATAATAAAGGATGGAATAGAGGCCAGTTCAATTACAACTCCACCGTTGCATGGTAACTAGCACAGGTGACCATACTTGTGTCGCAGCCGGTAATTTCCGCGCATATGTAAATTCCGCGCTTGTAAAATACATGTATGCTCCGCGCAATATCGGGTTGTAACTTCCGCGCACGAATTACTGGTTCGGCTCATACAACTTGCGCGCGTGCACCGACAGGAAGGAATACGTCAAGTCCATGGCCTGGAAAAATTTGCCGGCCATGCTGTGACTTCCCCCCTCTTGTACCTTTGCTGCAGTCTCTGTGACTGTGATACCAGACACCCGAAATTTCTGTAATTTCTGTTATATAATAAGTGAACAAAATATTCTTATACGCATGGTTTAAGTCTTCATTCGTTTTTATCGACTTGTCTGTGTAATAAAGACGTGTTCAATATATAGATATACAGTGTCAGTTTTCATGGATATACAAGTGTCAGTTGTTAATGTCTCAATGTCTCACATTTGACCGAGCAAAGACACGCGCGCTAGTTTCACATCACATTTTGCTAAAACACGCGCGCATCTTACATATACACCACGCGCGGGAGTTTCACATGCGCGGAAGCTTCAAAATTGGGAAAGTGCGCGGAGTGTTCATGCACCCACTTGTGTGAAATAAACAAAAAGGATGCTGACTGAGTGACCATAAAGACACTGACAGATACATAGATCAACAGACAGACATACAGAGAAAGGAGGAGTGTTGTTGGTTGGGATATCAACCCAATATGTAAAAAAAACAAAAAAACAAAAAAACAAAAAAAATGATATTTTTAAGTCATCAAACCTCCAGTGATACCCATATGGCTGGAGAAGATTTTTTGGGCGCCTTTATCTCCAGCCGGAGTAAGTTTGACATTACAAGTTCGAACCCCACCTGGGTGCTTAACCATCTTTCTCCAACCCTGCTCAGTCATGGTTGTATCTTGAGCACAAATCTCTTTATTTTCAAACAAAACTACACTGCTTTCCTACCCTGAAAGATGATGGCAGATTTTCACTCCCGGTACCAAGTACCTTAATTAGTACTGCAAGGGGATACTTTTTATCCTATGCCTCTTATGTATTTACAATGAGAATTTTAATCAAATGAGGATGAAAGTCGCTTGTTCATTTCAATGCTTGTTATTCCCTCAGGTGCCAGGAGACTGGTTCAGCACAACTGTCACGTACTCTTGTTGCACACATCAGGGCGGGGATGTAGCTCAGTCGGTAGCGCGCTGGATTTGTATCCAGTTGGCCGCTGTCAGCATGAGTTCGTCCCCACGTTCGGCGAGAGATTTATTTCTCAGAGTCAACTCTGTGTGCAGACTCTCCTCGGTGTCCGAACACCCCCGTGTGTACACGCAAGCACAAGACCAAGTGCGCAACGAAAAAGATCCTGTAATCCATGTCAGAGTTCGGTGGGTTATAGAAACACGAAAATACCCAGCATGCTTCCTCCGAAAACGGCGTATGGCTGCCTAAATGGCGGGGTAAAAAACGGTCATACACGTAAAATTCCACTCGTGCAAAAAACACGAGTGTACGTGGGAGTTTCAGCCAACGAACGCAGAAGAAGAAGAAGAAGAAGTTGCACACATCCTATACATTTAGATCCCTTACTTCCCTTTGTTTCTCAGATCTGTGCAAATCGGTTGCGTCAAGTTTATGACTGAAATCTTTCTTTCTTTATTTGGTGTTTAACGTCGTTTTCAACCATTCAAGGTTATATCGCGACGGGGAAAGGGGGGAGATGGGATAGAGCCACTTGTCAATTGTTTCTTGTTCACAAAAGCACTAATCAAAAATTTGCTCCAGGGACTTGCAACGTAGTACAATATATGACCTTACTGGGAGAATGCAAGTTTCCAGTACAAGGGACTTAACATTTCTTACATACTGCTTGACTAAAATCTTTACAAAAATTGACTATATTCTATACAAGAAACACTTAACAAGGGTAAAAGGAGAAACAGAATCTGTTAGTCGCCTCTTACGACATGTTGGGGAGCATCGGGTAAATTCTACCCCCTTACCCGCGGGGGGTTTATGACTGAATTCATGATGTTCCTCGATCTGTTTACCTCCACTGTTCCTTATACCAACCTACACTTCCTATTTGCACCAGCAAAATCCCAACTAAAACTAGACATCAGAAATGTTATGTGTCTAATGCATGTACTTGTTAATTAAAGCCTCGTGTGGAGCACCTACAATTGGTAGCGCCTGTAGCTTACTTCAGTGTAAAACCTAAATTCTCTCACAAATCATGCAGCTGTGCTTATGAATAAAATCTAAAACAGAACCTCAAAAATCTTTGCTGGATTGACAACGCTCATGGAATGTGGACACCGTGTAAAAGCCCTGAGATACAGGGTTACTGTTATTAAAACAGGCTTGGTGCGGGTGTAAAACCGTACCCAGGAAAACCGCTCTGAGCAGACCCATGCGGCGTGTAGACGCCTTGCGTACTCTGCACTGTCATACCCCCGTACGTTGTATCTTGCGGTGGGGTTGGCTGCTGCAAAGGGTTGTCAATGCTGGAGTATTGCTCGCGACTCAGAGCGAACCCCCCTCGCTTGCTCTTTGCCTGTTGTTTCTGCTTCTGTTGCTGTTGGCAGTGTTCGTAGATGGGCAGCTGATGGTTCTTCACAAGGGTCTGCAAGGCTGTGTAGTGGAGACGGGATACCATCTGTAGGTCTTCCAGCACTGAGAAAACAAACAGAGAGGATGGGGGGTTGTTGTTAAAGACATGCATTTTAAGGCAAGGCAAAGGATTTATTCAAGAAACCCAATGGGGGTACATGAAATAAGAAAAGAAAAAGAACGAAATGCAAACAGATGTGATGGCTGAAAATGATGGCAAAGTGCCTGGGTTTGATTTGTTCAGAAACAGATGAAGCACAGGAAAGAAATGTGTGCACACACACACACACACACACACGCACACACAGGCACACACACGTACGCATGCACACACACACACACGCATGCACACACACACACACACACACGCACACACACACTCACACTTGTACACTGTTTCTTTCCTTGCCCTCTCACCTAACCTACCACCCAAACCATCAAACTGTGTGAGCTAATGCCTATTTAGTCAACGCTAGAGTTAACTGTTAACTAAATGTAAACAAATGAAGACACCTTTCAAACATAAATACTACTGATAGATACAAAGCAATTCTGACACAATTCCCATGCCCCCCAATAATTTGAATCTGAGGCGCCTGGGACTTACAAGATGAAACTCTGTTGGGCAGCCCTGGTTGTTTGTTTGTTTGTTCGTTCATAAGCTAAAACTCCCACGGCTTTTACGTGTATGACCGTTTTTACCCCGCCATTTAGGCAGCCATATGCAGCTTTCGGAGGAAGCATGCTGGGTATTTTCGTGTTTCTATAACCCACCGAACTCTGACATGGATTACAGGATCTTTTTCGTGCGCACGTGGTCTTGTGCTTGCGTGTACACACGGGGGTGTTCGGACACCGAGGAGAGTCTGCACACAAAGTTGACTCTGAGAAATAAATCTCTCGCCGACGGTGGGGACGAACTCACGCTGACAGCGGCCAACTGGATACAAATCCAGCGCGTTACCAACTGAGCTACATCCCCGCCCACAGCCCTGGTTAATACAGTGGAAGGAGGGTTGCACAGTAACAGTTTCTCACTATATCTCAGATGGGAAAATCCTTCAAAGACACCTATCTCACCTTTGCCAGCGTATGGCCGATCGTCAGACGTGTGAAGGACTATTTTCTGCAGGCACACCATCATGGCGGCGGTGGACAGAACCTGCTGGTTCGTGGAGAGGCCGTGAAAGTAGTTCATGTCCACAGCGAAGGGATTTCGTGGAGCTGGGTACATACACAGCTTCACTAGCTCTGCTATGACGTCCCAAATATGCACCTCTGTTCCAGATACAAAAACAAAATGATCAGAGGTATGATCGATCCAGTTTCTAGTACTTTGAGAAAAAAAGCGTGTCAGTACATGTAAAAAGAAAAAGGCGAAAAAGGAAGAAATAAAATAACAAGCATGTGATAAGACAGAAGGGGTTTAATTCGACCCAAAGTGGACTCATCTCCTGTAGGTGCACTTCCTGTATGTGGGTTTTTTTCCTGCATACCAGGCATTTCGGATGAGACGAAAAACCGAGGTCCCTTCGTGTACACTACATTGGGGTGTGCACGTTAAAGATCCCACGATTGACAAAAGGGTCTTTCCTGGCAAAATTGTATAGGCATAGATAAAAATGTCCACCCAAATACCCGTGTGACTTGGAATAATACGCCGTGAAAAGTAGGATATGCGCCGAAATGGCTGCGATCTGCTGGCCGATGTGAATGCGTGATGTATTGTGTAAAAAAAATTCCATCTCACACGGCATAAATAAATCGCATAAAAAAAAATAATAATTAAAAAAAAATTTTTTTTTAAATAAAATAAATCCCTGCGCTTAGAACTGTATCCACGGAATACGCGCGATATAAGCCTCATATTGATTGATTTTCTGGTGGTTTTCTTGGATCTCGATGGAGGTCACGTGACACTCTGCTACACCCTTAAGATAATAGAGAAAGGGAGAAAAGAAGGTGTTCTTTATTTGTAGGTGTCCTCTCATCAGAGGAGCCTTACATTGCAGGAACCACAATATTATGAAACACAATTTCTTTCTCGAAAGGTCAAAATGCTTTCCTGGTTTGTACCAAAAGCAAAAAAAGTATTCGGACTGATTCATACAGAAAGTGCTCTTGTGACAGAATGTCTAACTTCTGCCTCAGTCCTTCCTCCTTCACTTGACAACTTTCCCCCATCAATATAAGCACTGCTGTCATTCCATCTTTTATAAACATCAATGGTGTAAGACAAAGCAGTCTGTCTTTCTCTGAACTCCAACAAAGCACAAACGTATGAGGGAAAAAGCCTGAAGGATATCTGATCTCAGGAAGTAATCATCTAATCGTCTAGTTCATAAACCTTCTCTGCTTACTAAACCATATCTCAATGCTTGCCCTATTAAAGATTTGATGATTAATTCAAGACAGTGTCCAACCATGAAACTGAAACTGAACTTTATTACAAAAGGAAAGAGGTTGAAGGCAGATCTAGAGCCTAATCTTACAACCTGTCCCTAATACAAACACATAATACAGACACCCATTACATCCATAAGAAAAAAATATTGTATTTTTTCATACAAGACTACAAAAAGGAACAAGAAGAGCAAACGCTCGATCGAGTCACTTTCGCAGTTCTGAATATTATATGAGGCATCAGATGGACAGGAAGAAATTGCTATTCACAACACAATGAGTCACGTTCACATAAAATTTGAGCCCGGTCACTTTTATAGTTTCCGAGAAAAGCCCAACGTTAAGTTGTGTTGCCGAACAGAAAAGGCTAGTTATCTCCCTTGTTTTTCTGATAACGTTCGTAAAAGGCTACAGATGTAAATACTTTGATGTAAAGAATAATCCTACAAAGTTTCAATCACATCCGATGAACTTTGTCAAAGATATAAAATGTCTAATTTTTCCTTTGACGCTGACCTGTGACCTTGAAAAAGGTCAAAGGTCAACAAAACCATCGTTAAAGTGTAGAGGTCATTGGAGGTCACGACTAAACAAAATATGAGCCCGATCGCTTTGATAGTTTCCGAGAAAAGTTTGTCAAAGATATAAAATGTCTAATTTTTCCTTTGACGCTGACCTGTGACCTTGAAAAAGGTCAAAGGTCAACGAAACCATCGTTAAAGTGTAGAGGTCATTGGAGGTCACGACTAAACAAAATATGAGCCCGATCGCTTTGATAGTTTCCGAGAAAAGTCCAACGTTAAGGTGGTGTCTACGGCCGGCCGGCCGGCCGGACGGCCGGCCGGCCGGACGGCCGGCCGGCCGGCCGGCCGGACAGACTAACACTGACCGATTACATAGAGTCACTTTTTCTCAAGTGACTCAAAAACAGTTCAATCATACAAAATACAAGTGTAGGAATTAAATGGCTAACCCTAGCGCCAGGTCTATTCGTTCACTAACTTTGCAATGTCATTCAAAATTAAATTACCTCCATCTTTCCACCTAGCGGGGGAGATGGACTTGAGTCGAAGTGGGTTGTCTTTCTCTTCGTCCCCAGCGCCCGACATCCTCATCAAGCGTCGATGGTTTGACCGCACCCACACATACGGACAGGAGTAGCGGGAATATCCCGCCACAAGAAACAGCGTTGTGTGGGACGACTGGAAAAAAAAATAAATAAAAAGATTAGTTTATGGAACATTTAATCATAGACAAAAAGAAAACATTCACTAGGACCTTGATCTATTCATCTTTAAGGTGGATGAATAAGGCACACAACAGGAACAATAATAATTCTTCTTCTTCTTCTGCGTTCATGGGCTGAAACTCCCACGTACACTCGTGTTTTTTGCACGAGTAGAATTTTACGTGCATGACCGTTTTGTCAAAGGCCATATAATAATCGATACAAGCTAGCTTCTGCCTGAGTTAATCGATCATGCCAGAACTGTTTGGTTATTCGTACACCATGGTTCTTTCAACTGGATTACATTTAGTTTTAAGCCTAACAGCTCCTACTCACAGGGTCAGAGTACAACTCGTTGTCACTGGGAGAGGCAGGTGGGAGTCCCACCCCTCTGTCCTCCATGCCGCTCAGTGCCATCTGTGTTCCTTGGGACAACACCAGCGCTGACCTGTACAGAATCATGAAACAATGAATAAATAATATACAGTGGAACCCCCCTTTAAAGACCTCCAAAAATCTGAAAAATCAGGTCTTAAAGGTGGTCGTCTACATTTTTGCTTTTTTTCAATAATCTTATGGTTAGATTTCGATACTAAATTATGTCAGATGATGAATGAACCATGGGGAAAAAAGTTATAGAAAAAAAATATATGTAAAAAAAGATTTCATTTTTGGGTAGCGTGACTCACGCTTCCAATATTTTGTTTTCTGTTTGCTGAGAACATGTGCTTTGCCTAAAAATACTGACCAATCAAATTCATGTCACTATGCTTATAGCCACGCCCAAACAAGTGCAGCAACAGTTTGACACTGGAGCGCTGTCCACGCTTTTTTTTAAACGCACGAAATGCACGGGATTTCAGAGGAGTTTTGCGCTTGGCATTTTCCAAATAAGGATATCCTACTATGAGTACTGCGCTGGAATACTACAATGAATTTTCAAACGGCTACACTGGCTTCGTCTTTCCTGATCGAAAGAGGGTGTATTGTTGATATTTGTAGATAATAAACTCTGCATTTTAATGGTCAAATGGCAATTTCGGTATAAAAATGTAGACAAGGACCTTTAAAAAGGAGGGATCGAGTTCTAAAATGGAGGTAGATTTACAGAGGTTAATATGAAGAGAAAATCTCAAAAAGCAAGGTCTTGAAATGGGAGAAGTCTTAAATTGGGGGGGGGGGGTGTCTTAAAAGGGGGGTCTTAAAAGGGGGGTCTTAAAAGGGGGGTCTTCTTCTTCGTCTTCTTCGTCGTTCGCTCAGACAGCAACTCCGGAGGCCCTGATGAAGGCTGCTGTACGCCGGAGGCTCTCCATGGGCCCATAGAGTTTGTCCCTCATCGGTGTGTCAGCAGGCCAGGTGGTGTGTTGGACAGTCCTGCAGGAAGTGTTCCACTGTCATTGGAGATGTGCCACAGGGGCACGATGCAGAATCACCAATGTGGAATTTGGTATACAGGTGATGTTTGAGTCTGCAATGGCCTGTTCTCAGTCTCACAATGACCACTTGGTCATCTCTGGGTAGGAGGTAGTAGGCATCCTTTTTGTTGTAGTCTGGGTGTTGGTGGAGCCATCTTCTCTTCTGCTTCTCTTTGACTATAGTCTTGGTCTTAAAGTCTAGGGGGGTCTTAAAAGGGGGGTTCTACTGTACCCCTTATATACTCAGTAAGGCACCGCACAGAATAATGTCCACATTGTTTTCTTGTGTTGTTCTTGTTGGAGAAAAAAAAAAAGAGAAAAAATGAATAATGAGCAAGAGTAGAACGAAAACAAACTCACTTGCACAATCACAGATCTATATGTCGGTACGGGGCGGGGAGATAGCCATACCGGTAGCGGCTCTGGCTTTGAAACCAGTTTGTTCCAACCGTTTGGGTTCGACTTTCACGTTCGACAAGGAATTTATTTCCAGTGTCAACTTTGTGCAGGGTCTCCTCCGGGTCCGAACATCCCCATGTGCACGCTTGAGCACGATAAAGATGCCAAATTCCCTTCTTTCACTCCCAGCAACTCAGTTCTTTCTCTCACCAAACTATCTGTCCTGTTTTTAATACTTACGGATCATACGGCAGGTGAGATGATGTGAGACTTTCACCAGCTGATATTTCTGTTGCAGCTGAATGGAGGATACTGCAACGGCGGGAAGTTATCTGAACAAAGAAATAAACAGTGTGTGCAGCAAAGCCAAACAAACCTTTTTAGCCCGACTCGATTCATATTTTCACCTTCCTCTTTTTTCTGCATTAGTTGCAAGCACATTGCAGTTACTTCTCTCTTTTAGTTCACATGCTGGTATCCTGAAATGAACGATTACACTGCATGCACAGTTCACCCTCATACTAGAGGTACACAAGTTAGAGTTATCTACTAAAACAATATTTAAAGAATCATCTTCTTCTTCAGCGTTCAAGAATTTTCCGGTTACGTGTGAGCTCGTTTGCCCATTTGGGTTCCCCAAACTATACTCTGAGAGCATAGTCAGCTTCACTCCGCTTTCGTTGAGAAGGCATGCTGGGTATTTTCGTGTTTCCATAACCCACCGAACTCTGACATGGATTACAGGATCTTTTCCGTGCGCACTTGGTCTTGTGCTTGCGTGTACACACGAAGGGGGTTAAGTCACTAGCAGGTCTGCACATAAGTTGACCTGGGAGATCGGAAAAATCTCCACTCTTAACCCACCAGGCGGCAGCGACCGGGATTCGAACTCACAACCTCCCAATCAGGAGGCTGACGTCTTACCACCACGCCACTGCGCCCGTCAAAGAATCATCAAATTTATAAGTGAATCATGCAGTTTCCTGCTGATCACGTTTGAAGATAGATCTATAGGAAGTTCTATGCATGGCATTTATTCACAAGCTATCTAACAATAATCATTACTTTGAACTCAGCATTTGATCCCTTCCATTATATATAATCCTGCAGATCTCGAGCACTCAGATGAGACAAGACATAGATATATCACTGACAGAAAGATCATTTGTTTCTTCTGGATACTTCTTCTTCTTCTTCTGCGTTCATGGGCTGAAACTCCCACGCTCACTCATGTTTTTGCACGAGTGGATTTTTACGTGTATGACGGTTTCTTCTGGATACGAATCTGGATCGACAAAATTTAACTTTTACAACACCCTGCTGTACAAAGAACATATCAAAAGAACAAGACCATCCTCCAGGGCACAGTGCATGGGAAGACAGAATAAAAGATAGACAGACAACAACATATGTTGCAGAATGGACTGCGACAACCAAGAAGATTGCTCACAACCGGCAGAGGTGGAGACAGCTGGTGCAGCGCTCGTCAGTGCAGTGACCCTAGGACCCTGGCGGGTTAAAGGATCAGTAAGCAGTATTAAGGCTGATGAGGTCTATGTCGACCAAAAGAGTGGGATTCCCTGTAGGTGGAGTTCCTGTAGGGGGATTCCCTGTTTACAGGGAATCCCACAGGGTGGAGTTTTTCAATAAAACTTGCAAACCATCCTCGAATTTCTAAGAATTTTTTTTTTTAAATTGAAAAATATCAAATTCTACCGATGTCGCTAAGCATCATGTGACTTTCAGCAATCTCAGCGAAACGCTACAGGAACTACACCCTGTGGTATTTCCTGTATACAGGGAATCCACCTACAGGAACTCCACCTACAGGGAATCCCACTCTTTTGGTCGACATAGATCGACCCCATCAGCAGCAGTAAGTATAAGCTGTACAAACCTGTGGCTCATGGTAAACAGTAAGACCCATTTCCTCCTTGCCCCTCAGATACATGGAGAAGTGGACAAATCCCCGAACCGTCCCCATCCTGAACATCTCCACTAAAAAGTGCTGCAGCTTCTTCTTCATCGCTGCTTCCTTGTCCTTAAAGTTAAATGAGCAAAAGAGACATTAGTAATAGATTGCATTTTGCATGATAAAATATAGATCATATGCAGGCGCGGCACACATGCATACACGGTGAAAGTTGAAACACACACGGACAAGAGCGCACATGTCACACACACACACATGCACACACACACACACACACACACATGCACATGTATGCAAACACACCACACACACACACACACACACACACACACACACACACACACACAGCATGTTTAAAGACACTTTCCAAGACTCTTAGTTGTTTTTAATTTGAAGACACACACATGTGATGTATGTATACAATACATACACATGAAATTTCTCTCTTTACAAATTATTAATTAGTCATGGCAAAGTGGCTTAGATCGATTCACCAGCAAATATATCATTACTGTTGTGGTCATCCATTGTCGATTGCTGTCGTTTTGTCCTTTTATGCTTTTGAAAAATCTCGTACCTCTGGATCCATGATTCTCGTTGTGGGATCACTCGAAGTCTTTAGTTCCGAGCTTTGGATGCTTGGATTTCTTGGACGATCTGCAAACGGTGTTCGTCTGTATTTGGTCTAATACTTTGTCGAAAATAAAGGAGATGCAGAAGAAAACCCTTAGGTAGTTTTTATCTTTTAAACGACTGAAAAGAGTGCTTCCTCAAATGTGTAAAATCCTTTTGCAATGACGTTGATGCCATGTTGATAATATGTGATTATTCTTAAACAGCTTACTCCTCCACGAAAGCCAAGCTTTAGCCTCTAACAATTTAGCAGACAGCCATCTTGCAACGCAAGAAGGTGGGCTGGAAACAACGTTGCATGTTTGTCGAATTGATAACCTGTTTGTTTATCCTACTTGTTCCAATTTATTTGATATGGAAGATCAGTAACGTTCTCTGTTTCCGTAACTGTATCACATCAATTTTTTGCGAGCGGATCCAGTATTTTAGGCTGACGTATGCTTTGCAGTTGCACTAGGCTACTGACTAGGCTTCGGATGGACCTGTTCAATCAATGGCCTCATTCTCACTAGGCTAACTACTTTAACTTAGTGAGTTTACTTAGTGAGTTAGTCTCTGAAGTAAAGGCCAAGAACTTAGAGTTAGAATCTATTGCCTATTCGTAGTTGAATTCATAAACAACTCTCTCTCCCCCTGTGTGTGTGTGTGTGTGTGTCTCTCTATCTCTCTCTTGTTTCTTCTCTCACTCTCTCTTCTCTCACTCTCGCTGTCTCGCACTCCCCCCCCCCCCCCCCCCGCACTCTCTCTTTCTGTCTCCCTCTCTCTTGCACTCTCGTCCCCCCCCCCCCTCTCTCAAACTCGATCCCATTCGTCTGTCTGTATCTTTGTGACCGATGTTTTTGATGTACTAGTACTACTGTAAGTAACTATATAGCCAGAAAAAGCTTATAATTTCACCTCTCATTCTTGCATATGATGAAAATTGTCTCACAAGTTGTCATTATTTTGTTACAGATTGTCTACTAATAGTACAAGACGATAAACATCTGAATTTTCAACATAGGACTGTCTCAACCCGAGACAGTTGTATTCATGGACCCATCACGCAATAACATGCCACTGGACTTTAATAAGAATAAGGGGAAGCCACCTGTGGTGTACACAAACACAGGCGAGGATGGAGGTATAGTACTTTTCTCTAGCACGAGCAGAATTCTAGCGTGTATTTCTTGAACGCTGCAGTCTCTTTTCCTTTTTGAGGTTGTACAAGATTAGGCAACAAAAAAAAATAGGTCTGTTTATGGTAACCCGACCGACCCTATTTTTTTCGCGCGACCCTAGACTTTTTTTGGCATTTGGGGAAAAAAAAAATAAAAAAATCTTTGGGTTTTTTTTGCAAAATAACGTAAAAATATGGTTTTTTTTGGGGGAAAAAAAAAAAATCCTGACCTACCGACCCTATTTTTTTGGCCTATGTTACCGTAAACAGACCTTTTTTTTTTTGGCCTTATGCCTTGCACATGCTTGAAATGATCCAAACGTAATACTTGTCACGTGTCTGAATTGATAGGTTGTTGCTGTGCTGGTCGAGTTATAATTGTTGTGTTGCATTCTGAGATGTGTGCAGTTTGTGATTTTGGCCTACATAAATATAACCTATTCGAGATGGGAATGTTGTGTATTTAGATCTTAAAATTCTCCAGGTATCGTATGGCATTGGCCGCAAAAAAACACCACATTGTTGCTTCTTCTTCTTTATGTTCTTTCTTTCTTCTCTGGGCTCTAAAACTTGATAAATCTTTGTAGTCATATTGCTGGTCTGTGCAGAACACTACAACTACCGTACTTTCCGGGTCATAAGGCGCGACTTTTTTCCTCGAGTTCGACCCCTGCGTCTTGTATAACGAAGCGTCTAATCCGTGTATGAAATACGAAAAAAATCAAAGAGACCGCCTGAGTACCAGTCAAACAACTTGTGATAATGCATGTTTCAGCTACTAGGTACTGCCCTGGCCAAGTTTCCTGAGCTCTCAAGCCACCCAGCTATCACAATGCCTGCCTTTGATCTGGCCGCACACACAGAGCACACATAATTATTTCCACTGACTCTGTTAAACTCGGTCACTGACCGGTCACTGACCCGGTGCAGGAAGTATTTCCTCTCTCAGATATGACAGGGGAACCACCTCTCATGGCAAAAACTGGGTCATTGACCCCTGGGAAGAAGGTCGTGTCTATAAACAAGGCCACCCAGCTATCACAATGTCTTTGATCTCGCGGCACACACAGAGTTCGACTCTGTTAAACTCGGTCACTGACCGGTCACTGACCCCGAAGCCGGAAGTGTTTCCTCTCTCAGATATGACAGGAACCACCTCTCATGGCAAAAACTGGGTCATTGACCCCTGGGAAGAAGGTCGTGTCTATAAACAATGGACCTGGCTTTGATCTCGCCGGCTTATTTTCATTCTTCGACTACCGGTATACTTTTTCAATTTTGGTGCGCCCTATCGGCCCCCTGCGTCCAATGGGTGACTGGATTACAATTTATTTTAAAAACTAGGGGGTGCGTCTTAGATAACGAAGCGCCTTGTCACCCGGAAAGTACGGTACAAGATTAGATTATAAGCCCCCAAATGTCCTCTTTTTCATGCCATTTGTGATGCGCTACATGTTTTCATCTTTTTTTGTGACCATCTAATGGATTTTAACCAGTGCACAAGTCAAGCCATCTCTGATTTTTTCTATTTTATTTTTGTCAGTGTCGTCCAGCACAGCCACAGCTGCAGCCATCGCCGCGGCAACAGCAGCAGCCTCCAGCACCAACACAATGATGACCAACAGCCAGTACAACATGGCCCACATGGCAAACGAAACAATAGACTTAACCCGCAACAGCGGCAAGATGCAAAGCAACATGGGTGGCGGCAACATGCAAGGAAACATGGGTCCAGGAAATATGCAAGGAAACATGGGTGGCGGAAACATGCAAGGAAACATGGGTCCGGGCAATATGCAAGGAAATATGGGTCCAGGAAACATGCAAGGAAGCATGGTGAGTCCAGGAAACATGGGTCCAGGAAACATGCAAGGCAACATGGGTCCGAGCAACATGCAAGGAAACATGGGTGATGGCAACATGGGTAACATGGCCAACCTAGCTAGCAACCTGGCAAATATGGCAACCAACATGATGGGACCAATGGGACCTTTGGGACCAATGGGACCCAACATGATGATGGGACCTATGAACATGGGACAGGTGAGGTTTTACCCGCTTTTTAGTTTGGGTTGTCACTGGTCGTTAGGTTTCGAAAAGAACTATCTGCACTGAGATAATGAGTTTCAGTTTTTTTATCAAGATGTATGCCTATTTCTTTCGAATACATCACCTCAATTTAACTATAAGGTCTTGTAAAATGACTATTTTTCTTGTCTTGATACAGTAAAACATCCCACTGGCACCCCCCGCGGGTTAGGGGGAAGAATTTACCCCTCCCTGGTCCCCCCGCGGGTTTGGGGGAAGAATTTACCCGATGCTCCCCAGCACGTCGTAAGAGGCGACTAACGGATTCTGTTTCTCCTTTTACCCTTGTTAAGTGTTTCTTGTATAGAATATAGTCAATTTTTGTAAAGATTTTAGTCAAGCAGTATGTAAGAAATGTTAAGTCCTTTGTACTGGAAACTTGCATTCTCCCAGTAAGGTCATATATTGTACTACGTTGCAAGCCCTTGGACTAAAATTTTGATTAGTGCTTTTGTGAACAAGAAACAATTGACAAGTGGCTCTATCCCATCTCCCCCCTTTCCCCGTCGCGATATAACCTTGAATGGTTGAAAACGATGTTAAACACCAAATAAAAAAAGAAAGAAATCCCACTGGCGACCTTGAATATATGTCCAGAAAAATCAGTCATTGAAAGGAGGGGTCTTTATTGGGAATTTGAAGGTAGAGTTTCATCACAAACTTGCCCGTTTACTGCCCAAAAGGCTGTTTTCCTTCTTTTGGAATGTTTTCTGTCACAACTTTCTCCGTTTTCCCACTTGTTGGAAATAGACTCCCCCGGTCTTTGATTATTGATTGAAGTTGGGTTTTTGACTCACATGCGAAGCAAAAGTGAGTCTATGTACTCACCCGAGTCGTCCGTCCGTCCGGCCGGCCGGCCGGCCGTCCGGAAAACTTTAACGTTGAATATTTCTTGGACACTATTCAGTCTATCAGTACCAAATTTAGCAAGATGGTGTATGATGACAAGGCCCCAAAAAACATACATTGCATCTTGACCTTGCTTCAAGGTCAAGGTCGCAGGGGCCATAAATGTGGTCTAAAAAACAGCTATTTTTCACATTTTTCCCATTTTCTCTGAAGTTTTTGAGATTGAATACCTCACCTATATATGATATATAGGGCAAAGTAAGCCCCATCTTTTGATACCAGTTTGGTTTACCTTGCTTCAAGGTCAAGGTCACAGGAGCTCTTCAAAGTTGGATTGTATACATATTTTGAAGTGACCTTGACCCTGAACTATGGAAGATAACTGTTTCAAACTTAAAAATTATGTGGGGCACATGTTATGCTTTCATCATGAGACACATTTGGTCACATATGATCAAGGTCAAGGTCACTTTGACCCTTATGAAATGTGACCAAAATAAGGTAGTGAACCACTAAAAGTGACCATATCTCATGGTAGAAAGAGCCAATAAGCACCATTGTACTTCCTATGTCTTGAATTAACAGCTTTGTGTTGCATGACCTTGGATGACCTTGACCTTGGGTCAAGGTCACATGTATTTTGGTGGGAAAAATGTGTAAAGCAGAAGGTCAAGCATGTGAGTCGTATGGGCTTTGCCCTTCTTGTTGATAATGAAGATCAGTAACGTTCTCCGTAAGTGTATCACATGTATTTTTTGCGAGCGGATCCTGTATATTTTAGGCTGACGTATGCTTTGCGCTAGGCTTTGGATGGACCTTCAATGGCCTCGTTCTCACTAACTACTTAGTGAGTTAGTCTCTGAAGTAAAGGCCAAGAACGTAGCGTTACAATCTGTTGCCTATTCGTATTTGAATTCATAAACAACTCTCTCTCCCCCTGTGTGTGTGTCTCTGAGTCTCTCTCTCTCTCTCTCTCTCTCTCTCTCTCTCTCTCTCTCTCTCTCTCTCTCTCTCTCTTTCTCTCTCTCTTCTCTCTCTCTCTCGCTGTCTCGCACACCCCCCCTCGCATTCTCTCTTTCTGTTTCCCTAATGCACTCTCGTCCCCCCCCCCCCCCCCTCTCTCAAACTCCTTTCGTCTGTCTGTATCTCTGTTTTTTTCCCACTCCCAGACTTTTTGCGATGCGGATCACAGTTTCACCTTTATTGCTTCTCTCTATGACTTCTCTCCATGCTTGAAATTCTCAAGTTTGGTGAGGCTTGGTTTCATCTGAATCTCAAAAAGGGTGTGTCTGCTGGGAATAGACTTTTTTTAAATCTAGGTCTGATCATTTGTGAATGTTTACGAATTTGTGAAATTTGTGGTGTTGCAGTTTGGAGGAATGATGGGTGCAATGGGCCCCATGGGAATGATGGCACCAGATGGGATGAACATGGGCATGGGTCCCATGGGACCGGGACCCATGGGACCCCCCATGCAACAGAAGGAGGTCATCACTTTGAACTCTTGCGTGCTGCTCCCCCCACATCCAGGTGAGTGCATTTAAAACCCAAGATACATAGACGCAAAATAGACATAGGACATTCCCCCAAATTGCCGTATGCTGCCAGAATGGCGGGGTAAAAACTGTCATACACATAAAAAAAATCCACTCGTGCAAACACCTGAGTGAATGTGTGAGTTTGAGCCCATGAACGAAGAAGAAGACATTTGACATTTGTTGGCTACTTCTGAAGAGGGTAGTCCTGTTGCTGTGTTGTTTGTTGTTTCTTGGATTCATACTGGGCAGGCCATCAAATAAATAACATAAAATATAAATCCCTTGTTTTCTCAGATTTTCACTTCACAAAGTTCATTAATATACCTCTGTTTTGAAACTCCCCCAATACCACAAAAACTCACCTCACCCCCTTTATGAGGCTTGAATTTCTTAGACTTTTGAAGGCAGTACGACAGGGATCTTATTGCACCATGTGGTCTCATAAACTTCTCTATCTTTCTCACAGATGCCCCGTCCCACAGTGTGCGAGATCGCCCCCCTGGGTGCAGAACAGCCTTCGTTGGGGGTCTGCCAGAAAACATCACAGAGGAGATTCTGCAGGAGGTCTTTGAGAAGTCGGGACCCATCGAGAGCATCCGCCTGGGCAAAAAGAACTTCGCCCACGTTCGTTTCATCAGGCCGGAATCTGTGGAGCAAGCCATGTATTTGTCAGGTTGGTAGATCACCGCTTCGAATGATTCATGTAGGTGCTTCTGTCTTTTTGACTCACATGCGAAGCAAAAGTGAGTCTATGTACTCACCCGAGTCGTCCGTCCGTCCGTCCGTCCGTCCGTCCGGACGTCCGTCCGGCCGTCCGGAAAACTTTAACGTTGGATATTTCTTGGACACTATTCAGTCTATTAGTACCAAATTTGGCAAGATGGTGTATGATGACAAGGCCCCAAAAAACATACATAGCATCTTGACCTTGCTTCAAGGTCAAGGTCGCAGGGGCCATAAATGTTGTCTAAAAAACAGCTATTTTTCACATTTTTCCCATTTTCTCTGAAGTTTTTGAGATTGAATACCTCACCTATATATGATATATAGGGCAAAGTAAGCCCCATCTTTTGATACCAGTTTGGTTTACCTTGCTTCAAGGTCAAGGTCACAGGGGCTCTTCAAAGTTGGATTGTATACATATTTTGAAGTGACCTTGACCCTGAACTATGGAAGACAACTGTTTCAAACTTAAAAATTATGTGGGGCACATGTTATGCTTTCATCATGAGACACATTTGGTCACATATGATCAAGGTCAAGGTCTCTTTGACCCTTATGAAATGTGACCAAAATAAGGTAGTGAACCACTAAAAGTGACCATATCTCATGGTAGAAAGAGCCAATAAGCACCATTGTACTTCCTATGTCTTGAATTAACAGCTTTGTGTTGCATGACCTTGGATGACCTTGACCTTGGGTCAAGGTCACATGTATTTTGGTAGGAAAAATGTGTAAAGCAGTTCTTAGTGTATGATGTCATTGCTAGGTTTAGGTCAAGCATGTGAGTCGTATGGGCTTTGCCCTTCTTGTTGTTTGTTTGTGTTTGGAGTCATGGTTCATTATTCACTTTTCACTCATATAGCTAGTTGGATGCCAGACGGAACTGATTAAAAAGTTTGATTTTGATGCTTGGATTGTTCGTTACTGAAGAAGTTTTTAAGCTGGTTGAGTGTTGATTTCCCATCTTTTCAGGTAATGTTGTCATTTGCAGGTATTATTTATTCATTGCCTTCCACGAGAAATGCTTTCATGCTTGCTAAATGCGGCAATGGTTGCGTGAACAGTTTCTTCTAAGGCCAAAAAAAATATAGGTGTGGTTACGGTAACATAGCAAAAAAAAATAGGGTAGGAAGGTAGGCAATCACTTTTTTTTTTTTAACTTTTTTTTCTAATGTGTACAAATTAAACCTACTTGACAGGGAAATAAGTGTGCGACTCGGGCGCTTTCGCTTTCATTGCGTTTTCTGCACTCGTTTTCTTGTGTGTGTGGTTTGTGTTTTTGTGCAAATGTAATAAAAAGTTATAGGGTCGGCCCCTAAAAATAGGGTAGGTCGGGTTACCGTAACCACACCTATTTTTTTTTTAGGCCTAAGGTGTTTGTCACAATGCAATACAGTCCATCAGTAGAAAGGAAGTATGTACCATAAAATACCTTGTAAGCACCTAGTCTCGAGCGAACGCCCATCCCCTACTTTGGGTCAAAAACTGTATAGGGTATAGTACCTTGTAAACGCCCACCCCCCACATTTGGATGAAGGATGGCAGGAGACAAATTATTTGTTCTAATTGTTTATGAAACTCCTTACGCAATCCCGACATAGCATTCCGATGCATAATGACAAGATACTACGAAACAGTTATACTATTTATTTCATACATTTACACGGTAGTTTATGGTATTTTTAGTGCAGATGTTTTAGAGACAGCTCCTGTGTTTCAAAGCAGTAAGATGTTCATATGAGCAAAGCTACAAAATGAAATGATGGTGAAATCAGATTGTATTCTTGTGTGTTACCCAGGATATCGCATGAAGATTGACAACAAAGACGACAAAGCCAACACAGGCAGAATCCATGTGGACTATGCCAACGCTCGCAACGACCAGCACGAGTATGAGTGCGAGCAGCGAGCGATCGCCAGAGATATGAGACACCAGCAGCAAGTTCAGGAAGAACGGTTGAGAGTGCCCTCCCCTCCTCCTGCCACGCCTTTCACCGTCTATGATGGCAACGCTTTGCTTGATGTTTTGAAGAGTAAGAACTTGCATTGTTTCAGCCTGTTGGGAAAACCTTTGTATGTGGTACAGTGGAACCCCTTTTTAATTAAGACCTAAACAAATCTGAGAAAATTAGGTCTTAAAATGGGGGTAAATTTACAAAGGTGGTGAACATAAAATCTCAAAAAGCAATGTCTTAAACCCCCCGCGGGTTAGGGGGAGTCTCATATTGGTTGGGACGAGAAAGAATTTACCCGATGCTCCCCAGCATGTCGTAAGAGGTGACTGACGGATTCTGTTTCTCCTTTTACCCTTGTTAAGTGTTTCTTGTGTAGAATATAGTCCATTTTTGTAAAGATTTTAGTCAAGCAGTATGTAAGAAATGTTAAGTCCTTTGTACTGGAAACTTGCATTCTCCCAGTAAGGTAATATATTGTACTACGTTGCAAGCCCCTGGAGCAAATTTTTGATTAGTGCTTTTGTGAACAAGAAACAATTGACAAGTGGCTCTATCCCATCTCCCCCCTTTCCTCGTCGCGATATAACCTTGAATGGTTGAAAACGACGTTAAACACCAAATAAAGAAAGAAAGACGTACTTCCTTCACTTTTGAAAGACAAGGCCACAATCTGCAGACGAAGATTTTGTTGTGTTAATACTGTTGCCAGTACCTAACAGTAACTCCCCAATGGCATTGCAGTGGAGTCCGGGTACAACGAATCTCAAGGGAGATACATTTTAGTTTGTTATATCAGTAATTCGCTGTAGGGTTTTCAACCCTAAATGGCCTCAAGACAAGTTTTCCCAATCACCTTCAAATCTTCTTCTTCTTCTTCTTCTGCGTTCGTGGGCTCAAACTCCCACGTACACTCGTGTTTTTTGCACGAGTGGAATTTTACGTGTATGACCGTTTTTTACCCCGCCATTTAGGCAGCCATACGCCGTTTTCGGAGGAATCACCTTCAAATGATCGTCGCATCGATCTTTCCTTGGAGAGTACAATCTCTGCATGTTTTCAACAGCTTCATAATATAATCCATAGAGAGAGGCAAACTAACAGCGGGAGGTGCATGAAAAGCGTCAGTTTTCACAATAAAACTTGGACTCGCTCTTTCACGGATTTCGTTATACCCAGGTTCGTTATAGCTGGACTCCACTGTACAGTGAAACCTCTATTTTTAGGAACCACTGATTTTATTTTCTATTTTTAAGACTTTGTTTTCTCAGTTTTTGTTTTCATGCAATCTGTAAGTTTACTTCATTTTAAAGACTTTCTCATTTTTCTCAACATTTGAAGATGGGATTATGAATTATAGGGACATGTGTGACTGGTCCAAGGGGTGCTTTCCATTGTACCACTGTAGTATCAGTGCATATCTACAATACTAGAACCCTAAATTGGAGCATGGAAACCAAAATCTTCCCGCAGTGGGGCACTGCGGTTATGAAATTAAAGGCCCCTCCTGTTTTTGGAACCGCAGGAGCTTTCTAGTTTGCTGTTAGGTAGATTTTTGGTTCCTCTTTCCTGTCATGCTCTCTTTTTCTTCATGAACTCTTTTCTTTTTTCTGCCTTCTTGCTCATTCACCTGTATTTTTTCCAAAAATCTCTTCTCTTGCCGCTTGTCTCGCGATTCATGTATAGTTTAATCTGTTAGTGTTCTGATGTAAGTCCAGCAGTAGATAGGTTAAGCCTATTTTAACATACTGGAAACTGGTAATCTTCCAGTAGGTATTAATTTAGTTTTACTAAAGCCTGCTGGGACACAAGTAATGGGTTAGTGCATTTGTAAACAGGAATCGCTTGACAAGTGGCCCCCTTCATCCCCCCCTTCCTCGTCCTGATATGGCTCTGCGTAGTCGGCTGGACGTTAAGCAACAAATAAACAAACAAACAAACCAAAATCTGAAAGTGTAAATAAGAGCTTGAAAAGCATTTTACTGAACTGTTCTGACAACACTGCTCATAGGTAGCTGTGTTCCTCCTAAAGCGGCGTATGGCTGCCTTAATGGCGGGGTAAAAACGGTCATACACGTAAAATTCCACTCGTGCAAAAAACACGAGTGTACGTGGGAGTTTCAGCCCACGAACGCAGAAGAAGAAGGTAGCTGTGCAATTAGTTTGCTGTACTTTGAAAAAAAGAGCCTCGGACAGAATAATGATGTGAGTTAAATGTACATAATTTCCACCTTATCAGCAATACAGTGGAACCTGCCCTGGCGACCACCTCTCCATGACGACCACCTGCCCACAACGGCCACCCGAACGATCCCGACAAGCTTTTATTCAATATAATTCACCTTTCCCTGGCAACCACTTCTCTATAACGACCACTTATGCTCGGTCCCCGGGTGTTTGTTATGGACAGGGCGGGGATGTAGCTCAGTCGGTAGCGCGCTGGATTTGTATCCAGTTGGCCGCTGTCAACATGAGTTCGTCCCCACGTTCGGCGAGAGATTTATTTCTCAGAGTCAACTTTGTGTGCAGACTCTCCTCAGTGTCCGAACACCCCCGTGTGTACACGCAAGCACAAGACCAAGTGCGCACGAAAAAGATCCTGTAATCCATGTCAGAGTTCGGTGGGTTATAGAAACACGAAAATACCCAGCATGCTTCCTCCAAAAACGGCGTATGGCTGCCTAAATGGCGGGGTAAAACACGGTCATACACGTAAAATTCCACTCGTGCAAAAAAACACGAGTGTACGAGGGAGTTTCAGCCCACGAAAGCAGAAGAAGAAGAAGTTATGGACAGGGTCAAATATGCCATAGATCTATGCAAGTGTGTTTTACTATTCTTTCTTTTCTTTTTTTTTTCTCGTCATCAGCCGACGCAGGTCTGATGAAAGCGGCACAGCAGCTAGTCACCTGGTTGGACAAGGGGAACGTGGACAAGCGGTCAGCCAACCTCTTCTACTCCTTGATTCAGAGCTCCAACACGCACGTCCGCCGCTTGGTGACGGAGAAACAGCAGTACGAGGAGGAACTGAACCAGGCCAAGCTTCTCTTCAAACAGCGCGTTCAGGGCGTCATCGTACAATGTAAGCATTGAGGTGGAATTGTGTAACTTACCGTACTTGATTAAATTCCTGACCCCTGGGGGGTTAGCCAGTCGCACACAAGATGTAGGACAGATTTCGATAGAGTCACTACCATTTAGTTTAACATCTTTTTAGCCTTTTTCTTTCTTTTTTTTCTTTTTTTTTTTGCAGGATGGAAGCTGGATTGTATTCACAGATTACTTCAAGGCATTTTGATTAAAGCTTGAAGGGAATCTTTGTTGTTTCAGAGAAAGACGCTCTGGTTCTATATCTTATACTTACGTTGCCAAAACTAGCCAAGAAAACTCAACACACTTTTTTTTAATGTCAGCTTGCAGTAGTGGTTGTGGACAGTCTTAGACTGGGAGCTAAAGCCTGTCCTTAACTGGTCCAAGTATACTTTGCGAAGTCTGCGCGAAGTCGACTAGTATGCTTCGCGAAGTTGGCATCAGGAAGCTTTAGCACTGAGTTTTTAGTAAAAAGACTTTGCGAAGTCTGCGCGAAGTCGACTTCGCGCTCAATTAAGGACGGGCTTACTGGACAGTACTTTTTATGCTGCCAATGTTGTTTCAAAGTGTGTAGTTGTTACCAGTTTATAAATCAGGGTGACACCTGAAGGCTAAGTGGCCTTGTTTTGACTTGTTTGGCTTGAGCATGAGAGAAAGAAGACGACCAAGGTAAAGTATGCTGTGAACCCCGTTAACAAGCTTTTCTTTCAGCATGGAAATGTGCAGAGAATCGTCCGGAAAAGTCATTTAGTGAGATGACTTTGCTCCATTGCTCAGTGTAAGTCCTCGGGGTTTGTTCAATACAGGTAAATTGAGCCTAGCCGCACAGCAATTTAGCCTAGATGCCATGCTCAAACAGCATTCTGGCACAGCTCAGGACTTCGGAAATGGTTGAATGCAGATGTGGTTCAAAGTGACAGTCAAACTTGCCCAGGCGAAAGTATTTTTGGAATTTAACTCGTAACATTTTGAGTCAAAATTGCATATTTTGAGTGCTGTACGCATTTTACATTTTGCCCACATTGCTGCGCAAAATAGTTATTGTTTTGCGTCAACCCCCGCAGATAACTCAAGTCACCTCTTTGAGCCTTTATCTGTAAGTGAAAGTAAACGAAATAAATTGTTTATTTTGTTTGTCTGCTAAAGATTAGTGATGTTTGGCTTGCACAGGTGTTTTGTATCATTATTCAACTCCACCAGGGCAGGTTTGATTGTAGACTGGATATCAGTGTCGTCCAATGATGTTTTGCGGATTTAGATGAGCAGACGCACAATTGGTAAATACAGCGGGCTTCTCTATACTTCTTCTTCTTCTTCTTCTTCTTCGTTCATGGGCTTAGACTCCCACGTTCACTCATGTTTTCAGCACGAGTGGAGTTTTACGTGTATGACCGTTTTTACCCCGCCATTCAGGCAGCCATACGCCGATTTCGGGGGAGGCATGCTGGGTATTTTCGTGTTTCTATAACCCACCGAACTCTGACATGGATCACAGGATCTTTTCCGTGCGCACTTGGTCTTGTGCTTGCGTGTACACACGAAGGGGGTTAAGACACTAGCAGGTCTGCACATAAGTTGACCTGGGAGATCGGAAAAATCTCCACTCTTAATCCACCAGGCGGCAGCGACCGGGATTCGAACTCACGACCTCCCGATTAGGAGGCCGACGTCTTACCACCACGCCACTGCGCCCGTCGGCTTCTCTATACAGTACTACCTCTATTTTAAGACCTCCGAAAATGAAAAATTACAATCCTAAAACTAGAGGGACTCTTCGAACACAGGTAATTTGAGTGACACTATGAAGAGAAACTCAGGTCTTATACTAGCTGAGGGAGCCTTTAATGTGAGGGTCTTACAAGAGAGGTGTCACTGTATTATTCACAATGTGCTTTAAATTATATCTCGGCGGAAAAATTTGCATGTACTACAAAATTATTCAGTTAGGTGTAAGAATCAGTGGTTGTATGACGGGCGCAGTGGCGTGGTGGTAAGACGTCAGCCTCCTAATCGGGAGGTCGTGAGTTCGAATCCCGGTCGCTGCCGCCTGGTGGGTTAAGAGTGGAGATTTTTCCGATCTCCCAGGTCAACTTATGTGCAGACCTGCTAAGTGACTTAACCCCCTTCGTGTGTACACGCAAGCACAAGACCCAGTGCGCACGGAAAAGATCCTGTAACCCATGTCAGAGTTCGGTGGGTTATAGAAACACGAAAATACCCAGCATACCTCCCCCAAAATCGGCCTATGCCGCCTGAATGTCCGGATAAAAACAGTCATACACGTAAAAATCCACTCGTGCTAAAAACATGAGTGAACGTGGGAGTCTAAGCCCATGAACGAAGAAGAAGAAGTGGTTGTATGTACGCTTAATGTACGCTTAAACACAGGTAACTCTTTATCTGTATGATTCTCTGGCATCAGAAGTATACTAGTGCACCAGGGGTGGGCACTATACATCATACTGACGTGCAATATTAAATGTTCATTGCAAACTTTTTCTGTGGACCTAAACACTCATAAAGACTGAAAGCTTTCTAACACAGGCGCTGTTTTCAAAAATCAATTTACCTTGAAGCCAAAAAAAATAAATGCAACAATGACACAAGTGCCCACTCCTGTGAAAGGAAAATAGGCTGGTAACGTTGACCTCAGATTTGAGCTTGAGATGACTTAGCCATGACCCCAGCATTTCTTAGCACCTGGGGGCCTTGACCTAGTGTCTGGTAACCTTGACCTCCTTCCTGTCTGCAAGTGGGTCAAATAGAGAGCGTGTTTGGTGCCTGCCGGAAGCAACGGAACTGGGATCACTTTACCAAGGCCCAGCGGAAGAATATCGACACTTGGCATAAGCAAGTCCAGGTAAGGACAAGAGCCAAGAGACAGTCATGAGCTTTGCGTGAAAAGCAGACCGGGTGATTCAAAAATCAGACTGGGTGATTCAAAAAGCAGACTGGGTGATTCAAAAAGCAGACTCAAAAGGCAGACTGGGTGATACAAGAAGCAGACTGGGTGATTCAAAAATCAGACCAGGTGATTAAGCTCTTTGCTCTCCCTTAGAAGACAGAAGGGGAAAAAAACGAGCCTTAAAAGATAGTTCTTCATGCCATATTCTTTGGGTTCCTTCCAGCCATGTATGCTCTGTGTCTTAATAACATAAAAGTGCTACTTTTTTTGACTGATTATAAAACAAAAATGAGCTCAGTATGCTAAGTTCTCACCCTGTCTGTGTCTTTGGCTCTTGTGTTTAGGTTTTAACACTATTTCGGTTCAGTAAAGCAGGTATTACAATGGATATTCCTGTTTATGGCCTGTACCAAAGTATATCTCCCATACTTTTTCATAGACTACTGGTGTGGTATGAAAACAGAGCTTATCACTTTCTTGAAAACCATTGATGGGAAATCCATTTTGAAACCTGCTTACAGAATGTTGATTGTGACTCTCATTCACAAATGTGTGTCAAAATTCAAAAGCACTTCAATTGTGGAATAACTTGGAAGATTTTTTGCTTGTTAGTGTCAAGTTTTAAATGTGGACCAGTAAAGCGTCTTTTTTAAGTTTTCCGAGAAAAGGCAGTGTCATTTGTGAAAGTGAGTCATATTCAGTTACTTAATTTGTTTATCAGAATAATGATAGGTGCTATAAATACTAACGCAACTCAAGATCGTGGAATAATGCACAAGACGCACGAGACAAGATACATTCAGAAGGCGGTTGTTATCCCCATATCTCGTTTGGGATAAGAGATGGATCTGACCTCCAGTACTTCTCTGGAACACCCAAATCTTCACACTGATCTGAGTATGGAGAAGCAGAGCCTGAAAATGCAAACGAGGCAGACAGCATCATGGTAAATATCTGCGTGAAACTTTCGAAATTCCAGCTAAAATTTCAGGGTAACGCTCAGATTCTGTATAGTCCCCTGAAAACCTCGACTGATGAAAACGAAACTCAGTTCTCCGTGCATTTGGATTGGACGTTCCTGGAAGACAACATCTGGTAAAGTGTTTCTGGCTATTCAGCCCTGCTCGGTGTTCTTCAAGATTGACTGTGCTGCATGCTGGGTGGTGCCCAGCTATTGCTGATAATTTGCAGCAGACAGACGGCTGAATCGGCACAGAAAATGGTATGCCTTCCTGAACGACGAAAATGGTATGCCTTCCTGAACGACGAAAATGGTATGCCTTCCTGAACGACGAAAATGGTATGCCTTCCTGAACGACGAAAATGGTATGCCTTCCTGAACGACGAAAATGGTATTGATGGTAACTTTAGGAGCGAAGTGGTATTAACACAGTATGGGACACATCATATCCCATTAGGCTACCCTGTGAATAAAACGGCAGCAGTTACAAACATGGTATGCCACCAGCAAATGTTGAACCCACCCTTGTCAGCAGAGGAAAAGATGGTATGCAATCTCTCATTAGCAACTTTTGGTTTTGGCAACATTTGATCATAGTTTACTGCAGAAAGTTGGGTACCAAGGTAAGTATTTCAAGTTTTGAACAGGTTTTTGACATTTGATGCGCTATGTTTTTATCATTGTACATAGGTGATGACACTTGGCTCATATCTCCGTACACATGCAACCCCTTTATTTCTCTATTTTTTTTGTGTCGGTGGGGGGGGGGGGGGGGGGGGGGTGGTTTGTCTTGGTGAGAATACAAAAGGAAGAGGTTAATCTGCAGTGGAGAAACAGGTAAAACTGCTGTTGTTGCAGCAACATAGTGGTTTTCACACTCTGTCTGTTCAAGACGGTGACAGTTAAATGAAACTTAATATGCTGTTGTTTTCCCCCTTTTGCAGCAATCACTTTATATTATGGGTTTTCAGCAAACAAGCATTAGATAGTCGGACGATGCAGTGTTCATTCATCGATTGAGAAGATTTTGAGTCACGGCAGAGTAAATTACCAGCAGACCTTTTTTTTCTTTTTTTGTGTGGATAGGAAGACGGAGAGATAACAAACAAGCAACACTGACCATTAAGTAAAAAAATAGATCATTCACTGACTGCAAGAATGAAAAAACTCTTGTTTAAAAAGTCCACTGTATCAGGCAAAAACTGATGGAAGCGATGGATTTGTAAATGAAAAATATGTATCTAGAATGGTGACCAAAAAAACCTGAGAAACCTATGTGAAAGAAATTAATAATGAAAAGGAACGGAAGAAAAGAAAACAAGAAAATAAATGTAAGAAAAACAAATCAATGGACATGACTAGACAGCTGAAAGGGACAAAAACACCTGCTGAAGATCGAAACAAGCACTAGGTTAATTCCAGTGCACCCAACTTTAGAAGGCCACCTTGGACACAGATTTTTTTTTTTGCAGGACATTCGCCAGTCGCAGCAAGCCCAGTTCTTGAACGAGCGCAATGAAGATGAAATGGATTTTTCCGACACCGAGGTGGATGAAAAAGAGCCCTCTCCGAAGAAACGCAAGGCAAACTTTGATGGAGTTGGTGAGTTTGCTTAAAATACTTTGCTCTGCTAGCCCTGAAAGTCCAACAAATGGTAAACTCGCCTTTGGCTAGTGATTCTAAAAATTTACAAGCCAGAGAGCAAACTTTATTAGCCTTTGGCGAGTAGATGATTATTTCTACTCGCCAGTTACATGTTTCTACTGGCCACGGCGAGTGAAATGCTTGCCATTGTCAGTCCTGTCTGCATAGTATTAATTTGCCTGCAGTGCCAGAAGTAAATTTTTTCAAATAATGTTTTGAAAGAGCAAAGATACCCCCCGCGGGTTAGGGGGAAGAATTTACCCGATGCTCCCGAGCATGTCGTAAGAGGCGACTAACGGATTCTGTTTCTCCTTTTACCCTTAAGTGTTTCTTGTATAGAATATAGTCAATTTTTGTAAAGATTTTAGTCAAGCAGTATGTAAGAAATGTTAAGTCCTTTGTACTGGAAACTTGCATTCTCCCAGTAAGGTAATACATTGTACTACGTTGCAAGCCCCTGGAGCAAATTTTTGATTAGTGCTTTTGTGAACAAGAAACAATTGACAAGTGGCTCTATCCCATCTCCCCCCTTTCCCCGTCTCGATATAACCTTTGTGGTTGAAAACGACGTTAAACACCAAATAAAGAAAGAAAGAAAAGATAACTCTTGATCAGCCACAAATTTTGAGCTTTCACATGAATGAAATATTTTCAGTTAACTTCACAGGAAAATGGGGCTTAAACTTTGAAAAATCCAAAACCAGACTGGGGACATTTCATTTTCATTACTTTATTGTCCCATCGCTGGGAAATTCGGGTCGCTTCCTCCCAGTGGAAAGCTAGCAGCAACGGAGTCGCGCTACCCAGGTGTCTGCGTGTTTAGGTGTATTCAGCCACCTGCACTTATGGCAGAATGACCAAGGTCTTTTACGTGCCATTGTTATGACACGGGGGTGGGACATGGCTTCCGTCTCTGGGTCTGCACATAAAGTTGACCCGTGTCCGTCCCGGCCCGAATTCGAACCTGCGACCTTTCGATCACAAGTCCAGTGCTCTACCAACTGAGCTACCGGGCCCCCTAAATAACAAATAACAAACTTTATAACAAAAGGAACATTAAATTACATATTCCTACTCCGAATCACATGTAGCAGTTGACTCAGTCTAAAGTGCTAGGTCTGAAAAGGCTACCCGTCTAAGGGGAGCAACCCCAACTAAAAAAGTGTAAACGTAGCTATGGTAATGACGACGCACCCAGGGAGTTACCTCCCCTCCTGCGTACTACGTCACTACTGCTACTGACCACGTGACCCCTATCATTCGACACTTCAGCTTTCTAGGGAGCAGGTCGTGAATTTTTTGGCTCTAGTGGAAGTTCGCTGTTTGGTGTTTGCTTAGACACCCACCGGCACCCACACCCGTCTCTTCACCCGCTGCACTGGTAGTTGGTGAGCTCGTTCCTTTACTTGTGTGGCAGATTTGATTAAAACCGGGGGCTGCCAGGGGATTGTGCGGGATGTTTCTTATTTACTCTTGATGTTATTTGACCTCGCGTTGTGTTTTGTTTTGAGTGTAAGAATATTTCCCGTTTCCCTCTCTTATCCCCGATGCAGTAGACTCTAGTTTTCAGCTATCACACGGCCAACGGCCTCTCTCTTGCAACGAATGTAGCCCACACCGTGGTTGTACAGTTTAAAACATCATTTTTATTCTACAAGTGCATGAAATCAAAACATCGTCACTTTCACGCAGACTCGTCACTTCACAACTATTTCTGTCGTGTCTCAGTACTGTCGCTGACTGTCATTTAAACAAGGGGGGTGATTATCAGGTTCCCGATTGACAAGGAACTTATTCAGACTTAAAGTCTTTATAACAGAACTCCCGATTAACAAGGAGCTATTTAGTGCATGAGATACTATCACTATCAGATTCCCGATTGACAAGGAATTTATACAAACGTTATAACAAAACTCCCGATTGACAAGGAGCTATTTAGTGCATGAGATACTATCAGATTCCCGATTGGCAAGGAATTTATACAAGCGTTATAACAGAACTCCCGATTGACAAGGAGCTATTTAGTGTAGACTGCAAGGTTCCTAGTTCACAAAGAATGATTAAACAACAGATCTAAACAATTAAATCCTTACGGTTAGTAATGAAGGCCGGCTTCCGATTAACGAAGAAGTCGGCTAAGGTTTACTTTTCCCGGTTAACAAGGAATTTAGTTAAAGTTAAATGACTCCCGATTAACAAAGAGTCTGAAGTTAAGATTAGGTGACTCCCGATTAACAAAGAGTGCCGCACCCGCGAAATCCAAAACATTATATAGACCTCAAATCTTTGGACTATTTCGCATAATCATGCGCTACAGTGAAGTCTGACCCTGAATCACTTACTTCCGGCAAATAATCCGGTTCTTCTTCAATTTATACTACTCTATTTTCCGCTAACCGTCGTTAAACAACCATGTCCGTAAGCGACTATTATCCTAAAGAAACTATCATTTTATCAAACAACTCCCGCACATCGATACTAACAGATTAGCAGCTGGTCGTCTGCTACAAAGTCACGTCTGCTTGAAGCGTCAGTGCTAAGCTGTTCTAAAAGCTAGCATCGTGCGTCGTAAATTACGTCACATAAAAGATGGCGTCAAGTGCATGCGTACCAATGAAGTCACTCAAACACGCGCACGCACACTGAATATTATTACGTGGGCTGCAAGGCTATTCCCTCACAATCCCCACCACTCAAATTCAATGTCATTTTGTTAACAACAATTAATTGAATAAAATTGCAAGAGATCATCTCGAACACATACTAAATATTTCTTACTAGTGCCCTCGAAATGTCCTCGAGCAAACTTATCATTATCCATGCGATAATTATTGTCTCTTTGGTTGAACTGACTTCAACCACAAGCTATCTAACCTGGCCAGCGCTAAAGCTAAATGCATTATTGTCCGTGCTGGCCGGTTAAGAGTATCGAAACTCGTAAATGTCATAACTTCTCAGTTCGCGGCCGAATACATGGCGACGTCGACGACCCACAGAAGGTTAGAGGTGTGTGATGACGGCGGCATTGATGACCCACAGAAGGTTAGAGGTGAGTGATAATGGCTGCATTGCTGACCCACAGAAGGTTAGAGGTGAGTGATGATGGCGGCATTGCTGACCCACAGAAGGTTAGAGGTGAGTGATGATGGCGGCATTGCTGACCCACAGAAGGTTAGAGGTGAGTGATGATGGCTGCATTGCTGACCCACAGAAGGTTAGAGGTGAGTGATGATGGCGGCATTGCTGACACACAGAAGGTTAGAGGTGAGTGATGATGGCGGCATTGCTGACCCACAGAAGGTTAGAGGTGAGTGATGATGGCGGCATTGCTGACCCACAGAAGGTTAGAGGTGAGTGATGATGGCTGCATTGCTGACCCACAGAAGGTTAGAGGTGAGTGATGATGGCTGCATTGCTGACCCACAGAAGGTTAGAGGTGAGTGATGATAGCGGCATTGCTGACCCACAGAAGGTTAGAGGTGAGTGATGAAGGCTGCATTGCTGACCCACAGAAGGTTACGGACTTGCTGTGACACCGGTTTTGCAGGGGAGGGTGTCGCATTACCCATCCACCGGGAGCCAATGACGTTATGCGACTAATGTTCTTTGGCGTTAGACAGCGGGCCGGGGTGGTTAGCAGACATCTTCTTCTTCTTTCAACCTGTTGGCCGGTTAGCGGGTTATTATGAAATCCACCCCCTTGCCCCTTTCTTTACCATTCCCTAAGCCTTCTCCACCCCTCTGTACTGTTTAAGGTCATCCTTATGCACCCACACAGAGGGACACCCCTCTTTATACTGCAAGAGCACGGAACTGTAACCCTTCACCGCCATAACCTGGTAGGGACCCGTCCACCCGGTGCCTAACTTCTGATTGGCCTTGGGGGGGTACCACCTCCACACCAGGGACCCTACTTCATAGTTTCTTCTTTTACAGTTCCTGTCATAGGACTTTTTCTGCCTACTGGCGCTACTCTTCACGTTCTCTCGAACGAACTCAAAAGCCCGCTCCAACCCTTCCCGTAACCACTCCACATATTGGCTAGGGCAATCCCTCTTCGTTTCCCCCGGGGCCGGACCCACGACCATCCCGATAGGAAGAGTGACCTCACGCCCAAACATTAGCAGGTTAGGGGAACACTTAGTGGACTGCTGCTGGGAAGCCCTATAGGCCATAAGGACGAAAGGTATGTGATCGTCCCAGTCGCTCCGTTGTTCATTAACCAAGATGGCTAACAGCTGCTGTAACGTCTGGTTAAACCTTTCTACGAGTCCGTCGCTTTGCGGTCGGTAAGGCGTAGTCCTTGTCTTGTCAATGTCCAGTAAGTCACACATGCATCCAAACAGCACACTTTCAAATTCCCTCCCTTGGTCCGTATGGATGGAATTAGGAATGCCAAACCGGCTTATGAACTCTGTGACCAGCTTATCGGCCACTGTCTGTGCCGTATGATTCTCTAGGGGGTAGGCCTCCACCCACTTGGTAAAGTAGTCTGTCACTACCATGATATACTCGTTACCGTGATTGCTCATCGGCAAAGGGCCTACAATATCAATGGCTATTTTGTCCATAGGGGATCCCACGTTTACGTGTTGTAATGGTTCTTTCCCCCTCCCAGGACCAGGTTTCTTTCTCGCGCAAGGGATGCATTCCGCACACCATCTCGCAACATCACTATTCATCCCTGGCCAATAGGCCACTTGTTTGACTCTAGACAACGTTTTGTCACGTCCAAAATGACTAGACGATCTAACGTCATGTGTCATTCTCATAATGCGGTAACGCACTGCTGAAGGTGCTACTAGCACCGTGCGAGGTTCACCAGTACCCACGGCCGCAATCCGTCGGTAAAGTATTCCCTCTATCACCCTCAAGTTATCCCACAAGTTCAACAACGACTTGACCGCCTGACTATACTGAGATGCTTCGTTCCCGCGTGGCCTTTCAACTCCGCTATTGATCAACTCGATGACCACCCGCGTTACCGGGTCTTCTGTTTGCCACTGTCTTATCTCCTCTGTTGTCCAACTATCGGACCAATCGCTTCGTAGCCCCTCTAAACATTCCAAATGATCTGACTCACTTCTCTCGGCTGCCCCGTCCGCCGCAGCAGAGTAGGCGCCCTCCCCGGACTCAATCTCTCTCACGAGATCATGTGTGCCGGGTACCTCACTATGGGTTCGGGACCCCTCAGGCGACCCGATAGTACCCGTAGCTACCCCCGTTCCTGCTTCCCCTTCCGAGTGGACAGAAACGTCACCCTGCGGACACGAACCTTCTCCTAGACTCTTCTCTAGAGGTTCCCCTGTGCCCACAAAGTACCCAGGTGGAAGGCAAAACTCGCTAGGTGCCAAAACAAACTCATCCTCGTCCCACGAAGCAGATTTACTCTGAGAGCTTCCCTGACCATCCCGCTTTTCCTTTCCTTCCCCTGTTTTATGTTGAGAGCGAGTAACCATTTGGTGTTTAACGGGAGGCGATTCCTCACGTCCTTTTTCTGCGACGAATACCCCAGTTACGTCCCTTGCTTCATGCTGGGCAGATTTACTCTGAGTAACCTGATTTCCGTCTATGCCTGATCTTTGAACAACCTCGGCAGGGGTTGCGGCGTTTGACCCGCTTTCTCCCTCCTTTGCATCTTGTTTCACTACATGCACATGCGTGCTCTCGCCTACGCACTCTGAACAGTTGTCTCTTTTGCATGCACGATAAGGCTTGCGTGACATTGCGTCTGAATTGCCATGTAGTGTGCCTTTGCGATATTCCATGTCAAAATCATATGAGTCTAGCGTAGCTATCCATCTGGCGACCATACCCTCTGGGTTC
Source organism: Littorina saxatilis (assembly GCF_037325665.1). NCBI lineage: Eukaryota > Metazoa > Mollusca > Gastropoda > Littorinimorpha > Littorinidae > Littorina > Littorina saxatilis. Next base: position 6,656,543 of record NC_090257.1, on the reverse strand, counting down.
TTGAAATTCCTAAGCCACCGTAATGAACTGTGGTCGGTTCGTACGAGGAATTTCCTCCCTGCCAAGTAATGGCGAAAGTGTTTCACGAACGTGACCACTGCGTATAGCTCACGATACGTGACGCAGTACCTACGCCTACTGGGACATAGAGTTTTGCTAGCATAAGCAATCACCTTCTCTTCCCCATCCTGTACCTGGCTAAGCACTGCTCCCACTGACCATCCCGATGCGTCGGTGTCTAACACGAACGTTCCTTCTCTACGAGGATAAGCCAACACTGGGGCCATGATCAATGCTTCCTTAAGCTGCTCGAACGCCCTCTGGCAGTCATCACCCCATACAAAGATAGCTCGCTTCTTGGTCAAACTCGTGAGAGGCACAGCCTTGTCGGCAAAGTCTCTAATGAACTTCCTGTAATACGAGGCTAGCCCCAAGAAACTTCTAACCTCCGTCACCGTAGTGGGAGTAGGCCAATCTCTGACTGCCTCTATCTTTGCTTCGTCACACTTTATCCCTTCTTCAGAGATCACATGCCCGAGAAAGGACACTTCCTTTTGATACAACTGACACTTAGCAGCCTTCAACCTCAAGTTCGCCCCCTGGAACCTCTGAAATACCCTCCTCAGATTTTCCAGGTGATCTTCCTCGCTCTTTCCCATAACCACTATGTCATCCACGTATACCAACACCCTGTCGAAACCCACTCCTTGGAGCGTCAACTCCATGAGTCTCTGAAAGGTCGAACAACTGTTGCACAAGCCAAAAGGCAACACCTTGAACTGGTAATGACCCACATGCGTACTGAAAGCTGTCTTTTCCTTGTCACTATCCTTCATTTCAACTTGGAAATAGCCCTGTGCCATGTCTAAGGTAGAAAACCATTTGCTACCCGCCAAGAGATCGAGTGACTCGTCTATTCTAGGCAGAGGATAAGCGTCCTTCTTTGTCAACGCATTGAGCTTTCTGAAATCAACACAGAAACGTACGCTACCGTCTTTCTTCTTCACTAGAACCACGGGGGCAGCCCAAGGGCTTTCACTTGGCTCTATCACATCCGCTTCACACATTTTCCTCACCTCTTCCTCGATCACCTCTCTCTGCGCTATGGGGGGTCTACGAGGGGGGATTTTGACTGGTCTGTTTCCTTCCACATTGATTTCGTGCTTGGTCCTTCCGGACCGTCCTAACTGCCCTGTGGTCTCGTAAAAGACTTCTCGAAACTCACTCACTAAACCCAGTAACTTTTCTTTGGTTGGGGCGCTCACTCCCCTGTCTACCTTTCCCATCATGTCTGTCAATGGCGCTGATAGCCCCACACCATCTTTCTCTCCCCGACTATCGTGACTCTTTTTCTCAATTCTCCTGTTTTCCACCTGCTCTACTGCTTGAATAGAGGCTACCATCATTCCCCCTTCTAGACGCATCTCATGTTCAGAAAAGTTCGAAATCGGAACGTAAATTCCCTCGCTCCCGACAGATACCATCGCCCTAGGCACCTCCATACCCGGGTGCTTGTTAGCCTGACGTAGGGGTTCTATGAGTCCCTCCCGTTTTCCTGTCCAATCTCCCGTTACCATGGCCCTGACCAACCTTTCGCTATTGGGGGGTATGCTCACTGATTCCGTGACCTTAACCCTAGCGCACGTCTGACTCGCTTCACTGATCATCTGCACCGCCCGGCCGTGAATATGCAAGGTACCCTTACCAAAATCAAGAGAGGTAGCATTCTTTTTCAGAAAATCCATCCCCAGTATGCCCTGAGCCCCTTTGATCTCTCCCACTACCATCTGGGTCCTGAACTTTTGCCCATCGATGCTCATAGAGAATCGGCCTTTTCCCTGAACTCCCAAAGGATCGCCGTTTGCCATGCTCAAACGATTGCTAACTGGGTTGAGCTTGGGTCTCCTATCTCCCATAGCTTCAAAAACTTCTGCCGAGAGAATAGTCATGCCTGCCCCTGTATCGACCAACATCTCTATCTTTTGCATGCCCACTTCGACCGGTATCAGCCAACAGGCGCCTGCAGCTATGTTTACTCTCACGGGTGGTTGTTCCTCCCTATCTTGATTGGCCTTTGCATTTCCACGGTGGGCTGTGTTCTTGGCCTCGAACGCAACCCCATCTAGTTTAACGGCGCTGACTGAGCGTTCCCCCTTGGCTGTACCCATCCCCCTTGTCTTTCCTTCTTTCTAGGACACTGACGAGCGAAATGTTGGGGATCACCGCAGACAAAACAGCTACCCGTCTCGGGCTTCCGTGCCCTGCCTCTCGACAACTCCTCTATTTTCTTTTCTAACATGTCCACTTTTCTACTCATGTCTTCTTCGTTTGCGTTTTCCTCTTTCTTTCCATCCCCTCCTCCTACGTATCGGATCGCTGACCCAGCGTCCTCGGGCTTTCTCAACGTCTTTTCGGGAAACCCGTTATTCTTAAAAGCTACGTATTCCCCGGCTAGCGACACTGCTTCGTCTAGGGTACTGGGGTGTCCGAACTGCACCCTCTCTCTGAGAGCCTCTTCCGACAACCCACCAATAAACTGTTCTATCAGTATGAGTTCCCTCGCCCCAGTTTCCATGTCCCTATAAGCCCTGGTAGCCAAGCGACAGAGTGCAAACCCATACTCCTCAACTGTTTCCTGCTTTCTACGTCTTCTGTTGCGAAATTCGCACCTGTACGACATCACTCTCTCTTTAGGACTGAACCTTTTTGCCAGCGCGCTGGTCAACGCAACGAAATCTCTCTTTTCTTCCTGTTGCAAATATCCCAACACCTGCTGAGCAGCCCCTCTAAGACTCAACGACAATTGAATCCCCTTTTCTTCTTCTGTCCACTCATTCCAAGTCGACACCCCATCAAAATGTTCTAGGTAGTCATTCAAATCAAGCGAGGTACCATCGTACTTATCGGCCTGAATCGATTTCCTGCTGGTATGTTGATAGGGTTTTTCCCTCTCTATGAATAGACCTGGGCGACGTGTTCCCTCATCTACCCTATGATTGGCTGACCCTTGACCCCGACCTGCATAAGCATGCGCATGACCGTTCTCGGCCTGTTCGCGCTCAACCTCGTACCCTGAGTCAAAAGACATGTGCGTTTCGCCTTTCTGTTCATTCTCTGGATATTGTGATGGATACCTATATCTTCGTGGTGTTTCTGACCACCTAGTCTGACCTCCCCGAAGGTAACTGTCTTCCATTTCTATTTCTCTTTCTTCTCTCCTTGCCATTGAACCCTTAGCCGTAAGAAAACTTGGTGAGAGAGCGCTCACGACTTGCCCTAGTCTTGACAAAATACCCATCTTTCTTTTGTTCAAAACAATTCAATCTTTGCGAAACCTTCGCCGAACTTCCACTAACATGAACTATATCAACTTCATAAATGGGAATGTAACAGAACTTATTTCATAATAAGCCAACACATTTCAAATCCTGTCTGAACCTACGTCATACAAAATAGCAACAATCCCGCTTCAAATCATCCTACACACGTATGGCAACAATGTAGCAAATACAATGAAAAAATGTTTCTTTCTTACCTTGTTTTTCGACGTCCTTCGAAAACAAACACAGTTGGAGGCGTTTCCTCTCTTTTCTTTCTCTTTTTTTTTTTCTTTTTTTTTTTCTTTTTTTTTTTTTCAACCACGGTCTGGGCTATCTGGGCTACCGTTAAATTTACTTCTACTAGATCTACTAACTTTGTTAAAATCCTGGTGCACGGTCACCATTTAATGTGGCAGATTTGATTAAAACCGGGGGCTGCCAGGGGATTGTGCGGGATGTTTCTTATTTACTCTTGATGTTATTTGACCTCGCGTTGTGTTTTGTTTTGAGTGTAAGAATATTTCCCGTTTCCCTCTCTTATCCCCGATGCAGTAGACTCTAGTTTTCAGCTATCACACGGCCAACGGCCTCTCTCTTGCAACGAATGTAGCCCACACCGTGGTTGTACAGTTTAAAACATCATTTTTATTCTACAAGTGCATGAAATCAAAACATCGTCACTTTCACGCAGACTCGTCACTTCACAACTATTTCTGTCGTGTCTCAGTACTGTCGCTGACTGTCATTTAAACAAGGGGGGTGATTATCAGGTTCCCGATTGACAAGGAACTTATTCAGACTTAAAGTCTTTATAACAGAACTCCCGATTAACAAGGAGCTATTTAGTGCATGAGATACTATCACTATCAGATTCCCGATTGACAAAGAATTTATACAAACGTTATAACAAAACTCCCGATTGACAAGGAGCTATTTAGTGCATGAGATACTATCAGATTCCCGATTGGCAAGGAATTTATACAAGCGTTATAACAGAACTCCCGATTGACAAGGAGCTATTTAGTGTAGACTGCAAGGTTCCTAGTTCACAAAGAATGATTAAACAACAGATCTAAACAATTAAATCCTTACGGTTAGTAATGAAGGCCGGCTTCCGATTAACGAAGAAGTCGGCTAAGGTTTACTTTTCCCGGTTAACAAGGAATTTAGTTAAAGTTAAATGACTCCCGATTAACAAAGAGTCTGAAGTTAAGATTAGGTGACTCCCGATTAACAAAGAGTGCCGCACCCGCGAAATCCAAAACATTATATAGACCTCAAATCTTTGGACTATTTCGCATAATCATGCGCTACAGTGAAGTCTGACCCTGAATCACTTACTTCCGGCAAATAATCCGGTTCTTCTTCAATTTATACTACTCTATTTTCCGCTAACCGTCGTTAAACAACCATGTCCGTAAGCGACTATTATCCTAAAGAAACTATCATTTTATCAAACAACTCCCGCACATCGATACTAACAGATTAGCAGCTGGTCGTCTGCTACAAAGTCACGTCTGCTTGAAGCGTCAGTGCTAAGCTGTTCTAAAAGCTAGCATCGTGCGTCGTAAATTACGTCACATAAAAGATGGCGTCAAGTGCATGCGTACCAATGAAGTCACTCAAACACGCGCACGCACACTGAATATTATTACGTGGGCTGCAAGGCTATTCCCTCACACTTGTATCGAACGTAATTTTCAGTTGCTACTTGAAATTTTCGGCCACGTGTTGGTCACGTATTTTGTGGTAGCCATTTTGGAATTTTGTGTCTCCATTTTGTTGTCAGCATGTCTGACGGAGACAAAAAGCGCGAGCGCGGCAAGGCTGATGTGAAAGGGAAAATTAAACCCAAGTCTTCCACTTCTGTCCCTAAGCCTATTTTGGTTGTTGTTTCCGACGCGGCTAACAATGCTGTTATGACGGTCCCTATTTCTGCCCCGAATGACCAGCCGGTTGTGGGGCAGTCTAATCAACCTACGCGTACCGTTGTTTCTCGCTCGTCTTCTCTGCCGCTTGCAGATTCGACGTCGCTGGTTTCATCGTTGCTTTCTTCGCTGGTTCCCGAGCTTCGCACGTTGGTGAGAGAGGAGATGGTGCGTTCTCAGCCTTCGACTTCCGTTGTCCCGTCGATGGCTTCCTTTCCGCTTCCGGCTGTGACGCTGTCCTTGACCGAGGCGGTTGCTTCTGTGCCTTCTACCGCTGTGGTTGGCGACGCAAGTAAGTTGGGCTGGTCCGTAGGTCCTCGTGAGGCCGCTGGACGCTCCCTGCTGGGAAGCAGCCCTTTTCGGCGGGTTCACGACCCGCAAACCCCTGTTCGTTCTCACTTTGGCTTCACGGAAGACCATCGTGTCGATGAGCAATGGCGGCATTTGGTTCAGGCTTCGACGCTTCCGGCACTCGCCGGAAGCGTAGGTCCTCCGACGTACGCACCCGCTGGGGTCGTTTCCGGAGTCGACCAGCCGGTTCCGTCTGCTGCGCTTCCGGCACTCGCCGGAAGCATAGGTCCCCCGATGTACGCACCCGCTGGGGTCGTTTCCGGGGTTGACCGGACGTGGCCCTCTGGGCATTCGGCCTTCCGGCCGCCGTCCACAGTGTCTGCGCTTCCGCTTTTCGCGGTCGCGTCTGATACTTTTCCGGCTCAGACCGGATCTGCTGCTTCTTCCGCTTCCGCTTCCTCTCAGGTGGCGGTCGCGGGGGGGCATCACCAGCCCTTTGGGCAGGTGTCTCAGCCCTGGCCGGGGCAGTCAGCGCTTCCGTCTTCGGTTGTTGCTTCGACTGCGGTTCCGGTTCCGGCGGCTGCGGGCATGCCGTCCTCTTACTCTTTCCCTAGTCAGGGCATGAGTTCGGATGGTATTGGAGTGGACGGGTTTCCGGTTTTCGGTTACGGTGTTCACCGCCCTTCTACCAGCAACGTGGACTTCGGTCCTTCGCCGGATGTTTCGGATATTCAGTCCGTCGCCAGCGAGGCTGCACGTGTTGGTTATCCGGAGAGACTCAAAGTGGCTCTTGAGGCCGCTGCTGAGGTCACTTCGAGATATTTCGCGGAAGGGGCTTCGGTCTCTTCGGCTGCCGCTTCGACGGCACCGTCCGCGATGGCCGATTTTCGCTCTGGGAAGGAGGATGACTCATACTTCCGGTTTTTGGAGTCTCCATCCATAGCTTTTCAGCTTTCTCAGGTTTTGGCCAAGCCATCTCCTTCCGGAAGCGGAATTCCTTCACTTCCGGTTCCGCTGCTCGTGCCTCACGGCTCAGTTCCGGAGCTGGCTCAGCAGTGGATGGCTTCGCCTTCTCAGGCTTCTGCATTCGCTCTGTCGTCTCACAGGCGGTTGGTCTTGCAGAAGTCTCCTAGGAACTTGTTGGATGCGTTCGCTCTCCCGCGTTCATCTTTGACAGTTCCTCCGGAGATGCTGGCCTTGTTGGCCAAGCCTATCAAGAAGGATGACGGCGTGCTCTTTTCTGAGAACACGCTGATTGCTTCTGAAGAGGCAGGGCGTCAGCAGCTGGAGCTTGCCTCCATTGCTGAGACTCTCATTCGGGCCCTCTCTCGTGCCCTCACTGATTCGCTGAATCCGTTCTCTCTCAGCGAGGATCAGGATGCGGATGACGTCTCCACTTTGTTGGCCGCTCTTGCGAGGGTCAATGAAGAACAGATGAGACTTTCTGCTGTGCACTATGCGCACTCTGTTATGTGTCGTCGGGATCTCTTCCTGTCACACTCTCAGTTTTCGGATCAGGCGACCAAGGACACTTTGCGTGCCTCACCGGTCTTGGAGGGTTCCCTCTTTGGGCATCTCGTTTTTGATGCCCGAAGACAGGAAATTCAGGCTAACAGGGACCAGCAGTTCTCTGACTTTTCCCTGCACAGCCTTAAGCAGTCCAAGCAGTCTCAGCCTTCTCAGCCTAAGCAGGCTAAGGTTGCTGGCCCTCCCAAACCGGCAGACAAGGGTCGTGGACGTTCCTCTTCTCGGGGCTCGAGAAGACGACCGTCTTCCGGCAGGGGGAGAGGCGGCTCTGGAAGCAAGCCTCACCCCCAATGAAGTGCTCCCGATCTCCCCCCCACCCCGCCCTCCACTCTGGTGATGGCGGGGGGCCCTTCCCGGGCACTTTCCCATTGGCTCGTGTCCATACAGAGTCAATGGATCGTGGGGGTCGTGAGGTCGGGCTTCCGTCTTCTCTGGAAAGATGGCAAGGCTCCTCTGGTCAGGCGTCCGCCGGCGTTCAGGCCTCCCTCCTCGCAGGAAGCCATTTCCGTCCTTCGGTCGGAAATAGACTCCCTGGTGCAGAAGGGCGCAGTGGAGAAAGTCCTCGACCACAGCTCCCCTGGGTTTTACGGACGGCTTTTCGCCGTCCCCAAAGCCTCAGGGGCATGGCGTCCTGTCTTGGACCTGTCGTTCCTCAATACCTTTTTGAGGGAGATAAGGTTCAAGATGGAGACGCCAGCGTCGGTCAGGGACTCTCTCCGCCCGGGAGATTGGGCGACTTCCATCGACCTGACGGATGCATACTTCCATATTCTTATGCATCCAGCCGACCGGAAATGGCTTCGTTTCCGGTGGGCAGGTCAGGTTTACCAGTTTCGCGCCCTTCCTTTCGGCCTGTCTCTCGCCCCTTGGGTCTTCACCATGGTCGTGAGACAGGTCTGCGCGCTGGTGAGGTCGCGGGGTGTCCGGCTACGTGCCTACCTGGACGATTGGCTCATCCTGAGTCAGAGTCAGGCGGGGTGCGAGCAGGATACCCAATCGGTTCTTCGGGAGGCCAACTTGTTTGGCTTCTCGATCAACCGATCAAAGTCGGAGCTGACGCCGTGTCAGACGTTCACCTACTTGGGAATGTCTTTCGACACGGTGGCTTGGACTGTTCAGCCCTCTCAGAAGAGGGTGGACAAGCTCCAGGCGTGCATACGCTCCACTTTGCCTCTCCCGAGGGCCTCCCTGCGGACTTTGGCCTCCATCTTAGGGCAGATGGAGTCCATGGCTCTCCTGGTCCCCTTGGGGAGGGTCCACAAACGTCCCTTTCAGCTGGCGCTGAAGCCGTTCGTGGACTCTCCCACGGTGGATTGGAATGCCCTCATCCCTCTCCGGGGATGGTTCCAATCCGCTACCCTTCCGTGGCTGGACACGGAGTGGGTGTGCAGGGGCGTGCCGATAGCCCTTCCTGCCCCAGACTTGGACCTGTTCACGGACGCGTCCTTGGTGGGGTGGGGGGCTCACACAGACCAGCTGACTGCGTCAGGTCTGTGGTCGGCAGATCAGAGGATGCAGCACATCAACTTGCTGGAGCTAGAAGCCGTGGCTCTAGCTCTGGACAAGTTCCGGCCCTCCCTTCAGGCCAAGCATGTTCGTCTGTTTACAGACAACACGACAGTGGCAGCTTACATCAACAAGCAGGGAGGGTCGCGGTCTCCGTCGCTTTCGGCCAGGGCCTGCGAGATCCTGATTTGGTGTTCAGAGCATCAAATCAGGCTTTCGGCCAGGTACCTGCCCGGAAGCTTGAACACTCTGGCGGACGCGCTCAGCCGCTCCGACAGAGTGCTTCAAACAGAGTGGACCATCACTCACGGAGCGCTGGATCGTCTCTGGTCTCTTGTGCAGAAACCTCAGGTGGACCTTTTTGCCACCAGGTTCTCGAAGAGACTACCAGTGTTCGTCTCACCATTCCCGGATCCCGAGGCGTGGGAGACGAACGCGATGGACATTTCCTGGTCAGGCCTGGAGGCTTACGCGTTCCCGCCATTCCAGTTGCTCACGCGAGTTCTCAGGAAGGCGGAGCAGGAGGGCCCGTCCCTCCTGCTGATCGCTCCTCTTTGGCCGTCTCAGCCGTGGTTCCCGGACCTGCTGAGACTCGCCCAGGGCCCTCCCATTCCTCTCGCTCTCACGCGAGGAGAACTGGTACAGCCTCACACCGGCAGCCTCCACGCAGAGCCTCAGATGCTGAATCTTCACGCGTGGAGGTTGTGCGGTCTTCTCTGAGGCGCAAAGGGGCATCAGATCTGACCATGGACCTGGTAGGACGCTCGCACAGAGCATCTACCTCGTCCGTTTATGAGTCACATTGGAGGGCCTGGGTTACCTGGTGTCACGAGCATCGGCTGGATGCTACGGCGCCCCGCACGATGCACGTGGCGAACCATCTTGCTTTCATGTCCTCTCAGGGAGCTTCCGCTGCCTCGTTGAAAGTAAGAAGATCGGCCATCTCGGCGACCCTACGCCAGATAGGTCGCTCTATAGATGTTAGTGGCGTGATCGCTGGAGTCATCAAGGGCGCTTCCCTTTCTGACGTCAAGTCTCGTACGCCCGTTCCTAAGTGGGATCTCTTATTGGTCATGGAGTTTCTGCGTTCAGCGGATTTTGAACCTCTCAGAGATGCCAGTTTTGCGAATCTTACACGCAAGTCCCTTTTCCTTTTGCTGCTAGCATCGGCACGAAGGGGCAGTGAGATCCACGCTCTTTCCGGTAATTCGGACGACATTTCCTTTGAATCAGATGGGTCCGTTACCTTGCGGTTTCGACCTGAGTTTCTTGCGAAAAACCAGGCTCCCGAGCGAGCTTCTCCTTTGGTTCATGTCAGGCCGTTGTCCACTATTCTGGCTCCGAATGACCCAGACTTAGTAAATTGCCCTGTTAGAGCCCTTCACATCTACCTTGCCCGTGCTCAGTCTCTTAGATCCGCAGCTCAAAAGCTTTTGTTTATTTCTCTCAATACGGAGAGACATAAGGATATTACTAAGACGACTCTGGCCCGGTGGGTGTCGGCGCTCATTAAGCATGCTTACGAGTGGAGCCGCCGCAATGAAGGGGGGACACAGCCTGTCCTTCCTCTGGAATCAGCTCGGGCTCACGAGACGCGAGCTTGGGCTTCCTCCTTGGCCGTGTTACGATCAAGAAGACTGGAGGAGGTGCTACACACCGCATACTGGCGTTCCGAGGATGTCTTCATGAATTTTTACCTGCGTGACATCTCGGCTCTTCGCCAGGATGGATCTAGAGCTTTGCCTGCCATGGTGGCAGGGGGTCAGCTCTTGACAAGGATTTGAGAGTGAGTTTGAACTTTTTCTTGCCCACCGCCTTGTTGTTTCAATCTGCTACATGTGATTCGGAGTAGGAATATGTAATTTAATCGAAAATTTTATTGTAAATTTTCATTTAATAAATATACCTACCCGAATCACATATCGTAGTCCCTCCCACCTACCCCGCTTATGATTTGGAGATTTTATTCTTCGAGTCGAATGATAGGGGTCACGTGGTCAGTAGCAGTAGTGACGTAGTACGCAGGAGGGGAGGTAACTCCCTGGGTGCGTCGTCATTACCATAGCTACGTTTACACTTTTTTAGTTGGGGTTGCTCCCCTTAGACGGGTAGCCTTTTCAGACCTAGCACTTTAGACTGAGTCAACTGCTACATGTGATTCGGGTAGGTATATTTATTAAATGAAAATTTACAATAAAATTTTCGAATAAATAGTAAGAGGAGCAAATCAACCTCTTGATAGGCCCAGATATTTGAGCTGTTTTAAAATGAAATTTTAGGACAGTACATGGGCTGGGTGGCCGAGTGGTAACGCACTTGCGCTCGGAAGCGAGAGGTTGCGAGTTCGACCCTGGATCAGGGCGTTAGCAATTTTCTCCCCCCTTTCCTAACCTAGGTGATGGGTTCAAGTGCTAGTCTTTCGGATGAGACGAAAAACCGAGGTCCCTTCGTTGTACACTACATTGGGGGTGTGCACGTTAAAGATCCCACGATTGACGAAAGGGTCTTTCCTGGCAAAATTGTATAGGCATAGATAAAAATGTCCACCAAAAATACCCGTGTGACTTGGAATAATAGTCCGTGAAAAGTAGGATATGCGCCGAAATGGCTGCGATCTGCTGGCCGATGTGAATGCGTGATGTATTGTGTAAAAAAATTCCATCTCACACGGCATAAATAAATCCCTGCGCCTTAAATATGTGCCCGATATAAATTGCATAAAACAAAACAAAAATAAAAAACAAAAAATTCCTGCGCTTAGAACTGTACCCACGGAATACGCGCGATATAAGCCTCATATTGATTGATCAATTGAATTTTACACGAAAAAAAAGTTAAATTTGTTTGCTTTTTTTAGCTGCATCCATGGAAGCAGCTGGCCAGCTGGTGACGCTGAAGGAAGAGAACGATTCGTTGAAATGCCAGCTGGAGGCGTACGTGAACGAGGCGGCCATGGTAAAGATGGAGTCCAAACAGCACGAGGAAGCCATGGATAAGCAAATGAAGTCTCTGCAAAATGCTCTCAAGGGAATGCAGCAGGTATTTTTATGTTTTCTTTGGCAATGAAATGTTCTTCAAATTCTTATGATTTTTTGTTGTTTGAGTTAAGATGTTCAAAGGTTTCTGTTGCTTGGATAGAACTGAAAGAGATTCTTTTGTTTTATTTTACTAACTCTTTGTTCTGTTTTCCCCCGTAAGCGGCGTATGGCTGCCTAAATGGTGGGGTAAAAACGATCATACACGAAAGAAAGAAAAACTCGTGAAAAAAAAGGGGGTGCTTGGGAGTTTCAGCCCAAAAACGCAGAAGATGATGAACTAATTCATATGTTCAATAGTTTCCGTTGCTTGGATAGAACTGAAAGAGATTCTTCTGTTTTATTTGAAAACTCATTGTTTTGTTTTGTTTTGTTTTGTTTTGTTTTGTGTTATGGCTAGTCCCAGTTACGTAGCCCTAGCTCCTGGCGTGAGAAGGGATGTACACCTTCAATGGGACTGGGTGGCCGAGTGGTAACGCACTTGCGCTCGGAAGCGAGAGGTTGCGTGTTCAGGCCTGGGTCAGGCCGCAATTTTCTCCCCCCTTTCCTAACCTAGGTGGTGGGTTCAAGTGCTTGTCTTTCGGATGAGACGAAAAACCGAGGTCCCTTCGTGTACACTACATTGGGGTGTGCACGTTAAAGATCCCACGATTGACAAAAGGGTCTTTCCTGGCAAAATTGTATAGGCATAGATAAAAATGTCCATCAAATACCCGTGGGACTTGGAATAAAGTAAAAAATTCCATCTCACACGGCATTAAGTCTCAGGAAACATGAATACACGCATGCAGGAAAAAAAAAATATATGGGTAGCGCCGTATGTATGGCAGCTCGCTTTCCCCGGGGAGAAAGCAGCCCGAATTTCCATGAGGGTAACATCACTGGACTGTAAATCTTATCCAATCCAATCCAATCCAATCCAATGGTAGTTTATCCCCATCAGAACAATGATCATGCCCAGACTATAGAAGGACGAGTTGAAGTGTCTGATAGTTCTGACCTGTTTGGCGTTTGTTGCAGCAACTCATCTCCCAGCAGGCGCAGGTTCGCGCCATGGAGGGAAGCAAAAGCCCGGCATCGGACCGCACCACATCTCGTAACAGCACTGACAAGGCTCACAGGGAAGAAGACAAAGAGGATGAGGTATGGAGCCTTTTTGTGTGTGTGTGTGTGGGTAAGAGTGAGAGAGTATGCGGAATTGTGTGTGTGTGTGTGTGTGTGTGTGTGTGTGTGTGTGTGTGTGTGTGTAAGAGTGAGAGAGTATGCGGAATTGTGTGTGTGTGCGTGCATATTAATGTGTGTGTGCATGCTTGTGTGCGTGCGTGTGTGTGTGTGCGTGTGTGTAGATTTACACAAAAGTTGAGATCGACATTCCATTGATGCTATTGGAGAAGATAGTATTGTCAGTCTTCAGGAAGGGACAATGAAGGGGAATGGCTCATGGGGATGGAAGAGATTGGGGAGGGTTCAGATAGCCCAAGTACCCAGTGCTGCTTTCTCTAAGTTATGTGTGAGTGTTTGGTTAGTCAGTGAACATGCTAAAAGGGTTACAAACTGACATCACCTTCAAGTCACAGTATTGGCGTTAACCGGTAATTACCGGTATTCTCAGGTTTTTGTCCGGACTGTTTGCATCATAAAAGTGTGTGTACCGGTTTTAAAAAATACCAGGGCCACCACCGAGTCGGCTAGAATGGCTCTCACAGCAGGCGATCATTGAATGACAGTATTAAGACTAGTCATGACGTTATTTCTGATATGGACAAAAACCTGTCAAAAGGCGGTCACAATGAGTTAAATAATGTTCATTGTGGAATTTTGATATGTATCTTTACTGGTACAATTCCAGAGATTTCACTGCCATGGTTAGTTTTGTGAATTTTTATAAAGTGATTTGAAAAATGTGCACATGTCAACAGGAGCCTGAAGAGCAGCCAATGGAACCACCGCCAATGCCACCCTTGGAACGGAGCCAGGATACTTCCGTCACCAGTTCTGGCATCGGTCTCAGCGAAAAGGAAGCTCGCATGTTGGGTAATTACTGCAGTTCAAAATTATCACAATACAGTAAAATAAAATAAATGGATATATAAATCGATAAAGAAGTAAACGAATTCGGCAATACAAGAATAACTAACTTACATGTAAATACAGAATAAATAAATACAGAACTTAATAAATAAAGACAAGAAGAAACAAAAGACTAAATAAGATTTTTAAAAACACGAATATATTTGTTTTCCACTCTCTGAATAAAGTCCCATAATCAGGTTTTATTAGTAAAGCTTTTGACAGGGAAATAGCAGTCACAATCAAAGCAGTAGAGAATGACTCTTCTTGCTTTATGTCGTTATTGAAAAAAATAATGAAGAGAGAATATTTACCCCCCTCGGGTTAGGGGGAAGGATTTACCCCTCCCTGGTCCCCCCGCGGGTTAGGGGGAGTCCCATATTGGTTGGGACGAGAAAGAGTTTACCCGATGCTAACCAGCATGTCGTAAGAGGCGACTAACAGGTTCTGTTTCTCCTTTTACCCTTGTTAAGTGTTTCTTGTATAGAATATAGTCAATGTTTGTAAAGATTTTAGTCAAGCAGTATGTAAGAAATGTTACGTCCTTTGTACTGGAAACTTGCATTCTCCCAGTAAGGTCATATATTGTACTACGTTGCAAGCCCCTGGAGCAATTTTTTGATTAGTGCTTTTGTGAACAAGAAACAATTAACAAGGGGCTCTATCCAATCTCCCCCCTTTCCCCTATCCCATCTCCCCCCTTCCCCCGTCGCGATATAACCTTGAATGGTTGAAAACGACGTTAAACACCAAATAAAGAAAGAAAGAAAGAGAATATTTGGGGATGTTCGATCTGAACTTCGGAAAGTGTGGGAAGAAAGCACCTTAGAAACATAAACTCACAACTCCACAAAATCACAAAAGTTGTTCTGTTGACAGAGCACCTGTTGTTCTTGTGGTTCAGGCTACGTCACCTGTGCAGTTATTGTAAACTTTCTTGTGCCATTCCAGGTCTGATTGCGTGTTTCCTCAACGTGCACCCCAGCGGAGCGACAGTGGATTACCTGTGGTCCTACCTCAGTCAGCTCATCACCAAGGTCAAACCTCGCGAAATCGAAGACCTTCTCGATCGCCTGCCCAGCCTTTTCCGCCAAGACCTTGCCGGGGTGGGCGCCACGCTTGAACGACGCTGGTGCTTTGTGGGATATACGAAAGAAAAGGCTTAGCTGGCCGTGTGGGACAAAACCAGAGTCGCTATGAACGAGAGATTGCTCACTCGAGTCTTCAAATGAGGCTATTTTTAACTCGCACTAAAACGCAAGCTAGGAACAGCCGTGAGTGAAGACATGTTTGGTGCCAACAATTTCTCATGCTGGAAGTAATCTACAAAACAGTAATACTTTTTATTATCTCAATTATTGAGAAATTCATTGAGGTATCTGATGCCAGGCTGAAGCTGATAGTTCAGCAACCCCTCACATCAATTCTTGACATCTCAAAGGTTATCCAAAGCTACAATACGTCATCGTCGTGAAATTTTGGGGTAACTCCTTTTAGACGGCTTTTCAGGAGAAGGACAAAACTGATTTTTTTTTTTTAAATAGTGTTTTATATATCCATTCCTGGTATGGATACAAAGATAAAAGAATCTTAAATCATGCATTGTTAATCAATCTTAAATCATGCATTGTTAATCATATCTAAGAGAATGTTTTTCATGGAGAATGATTTCTTTACTTAGTCTAAAACTCAAAAACATCAAAATCACCAAGAATCGAGTTACGCCAAAAATCCACAATGACATAGAATATCTGATGCTGTACTGAAATCCGTTGTAAGGCCAGATTGAGTGTGAGCAATCTCTGTTTCATAGTGTCTCTGATGCAACTGTGTTTCAATAGTGTCCCACTTTTCCAGCAAAAATGAGGCATGCTTGCTTGATCAGGGCGTCCCTGCGTCCTATACGCACTAGAAGCCGAAAACACGTACTAGAAATGTATGGAGGGGGACCCTGGACGCACTGTATTTTAAAAGAGCGGGTCCTAGGACGCACTAAATTTCCTTTATCGTGCGTACCGTAGATACCATTTTCAGACTGCAATCGACACTTTGCAGTACACTATACGTGACCACAATGTTTTATAAGTACACTGGGACTTTTCGGCTTTTGGACCCTTGGGACCCTCTAAAATTCTGCAGTGGGGGTCAATGGACCCTCTAAAATTTGAAAGTGGAGGTCCCGGGACGCACTAGGAGGGGCGTCCGTCTGGAGCCCTGCTGATGCTATTCCAGTCAAGGCATGACGGTAATGGACCAAAACAAATGTGATGATGTGTGTACGGATTTTATTCCAGAAAATGAAGGATTTAAAAAAGACTAGTTACCAGGCATGGGAATTGTCCGCCGAAAATTTGTTTGTTCCGCCGAAAAAGCAGAAGTGTCCGCCGAAAAAAAAAATGAGGGAGGCAAAAATGGTTCTAAAAACTGAATTAAATTACATATTCTTACTCCGAGTCACATATTGCATTGACGCAGTCGAGATGCTAGGTAGACTGAAAAAACGCTATCCCGTCTATAGTATAAGGGAAGCAACCCAAGCAAAAAAGTAGCAAGCTTGCTACCCTGGGTTGCCTCCCGTAGCGTGCATCACGCCACAGATCTCGTACCCAATACGAGACACCCTCATTCGACATCTTTCAGCCAGAGAGACAGGTCGTGCTGGATTTCGCTCCTAGGCTGTTGTTTGCTGTCTGCTTGACTCCCACCAGCCTCGGCTCCCCGTCTGCTCATAGCTGTTTCTAGCGGTGAGATTGTTCCATTTCGTTGTTGTTTGCATTGCCATTCTGCTGAGAATTTTCTCGTCCGCGGACTTGTGAATTTCGCTCGGTAGTTTGTTGCCGTGGCCGCCATTTTGGTCGCCATTTTTCGCATACACGTGGTGTTTTTTGCTGGTTAGTTTGGGTCCGTGCTCGGACTTTTAGCGTCGACCAGTAGCACTATTACCTGCTTGTAACTTGTACCTTGTGCTAGTTTATTCTGCTGAAGTTTTACGTCCTAGAGACTTGTGTATTTTCAGTAGTTTGTTTTTCTCGCGTGACATCATGTCTGATAGTGAGAAAAAAGCGAGCGGCTAAGGCCGAGAGTAAGGGCAAAGGCCCTGGCAAACCTAAGTCCTCGGCTTCTACTTCTTCGGCTAGGAACCCCACGGTTCACGTTTCTGACCCGAAGACTAACTTCGTTTTTTCGGTGCCCTTTTCGGCGCCGGAGGAAACTTCGTCTGGCTCGCGTGCGGCGGGCTTGACCGCTACCACGTCCGTTTCAACCCCGGTACCTGTACGTGCCGGAGGCTGGCACTCTTGTGGCTAGCCTTTTGTCCTCTTTGATTCCAGAATTTCGGACTCTCGTGCGTACAGAGATGGCGCGGACGGACCCTGTTTCCAGCTCTGCCTCCCTCCCGGGGGTGTGCGACCCTCGGTCGTTGGCTTCCTGTGTTCCTGTTGTTTCCGGATCACCTGTCCAGCCTGCAGGCGTTTCTCTTCTCGGCCGGCGCTCGGTGACTCCCGCTTGCGGGAGTGCACCTGAGCAGGTCCCTTTTGGGATACGGTCGCCGCAAGGTATGTGCTCGCAGCAGCCGTCCGCGGCAGCTGCACTTCCAGTTCCTGGAAGTAGTGGTTCACTGGACAGCGGACAGACCATGGTCCCTGCCGGTTTGAGCTACGACTTACGTAAGCAGTCGCTCGCGGCAGCTTCCCTTCCGGCTCCGGCCGGAAGTAGTGGTTCATTGGACAGCGGACAGACCATGGTCCCTGCCGGTGTGCGCTACGAATTACGTAAGCAGTCGCTCGCGGCAGCTTCCCTTCCGGCTCCGGCCGGAAGTAGTGGTTCACTGGACAGCGGACAGACCATGGTCCCTGCCGGTTTGAGCTACGAATTACGCAAGCAGCCGTCCGCGGCAGCTTCCCTTCCGGCTCCGGCCGGAAGTAGTGGTTCACTGGACAGCGGACAGACCATGGTCCCTGCCGGTTTGAGCTACGAATTACGTAAGCAGCCGTCCGCGGCAGCTTCCCTTCCGGCTCCGGCCGGAAGTAGTGGTTCACTGGACAGCGGACAGACCATGGTCCCTGCCGGTTTGAGCTACGAATTACGTAAGCAGCCGTCCGCGGCAGCTTCGCTTCCGGCTCCGGCCGCAAGTGTTGGTTCACTGGTTTGCGGACAGCCCATGGTCCCTTCCGGTTCGAGCCTTGCCCTGCTACAGCAGCCGTTTCCGGCAGCTGCTCTTCCTGCCTGGGCAGGAAATGTAGGTCAAACGGGGCGTGCACAGTCATCTGTCACTTCCGGTTCCGGCCTAGGGCTTCCGGGTTGGGCTTGCAGACTCCTCAGCACCAGCTATGGCATAGTTCTGCTGTTGCGTCTGCACTCCCTGCTCCTCCCGGCTTTTCCGGTTCGGTTCCCGCTGCTTCCGTTGTGTCGCCGGTGAATTTCGAATACGGGGTTCTCCTGGGCATACAGGCTTGTTGCCTCTGTTGGGACAGCAGCAGCCACCCACTTCGGTGGTGGCCGCTAGCTCCTCTCTTCAGCTGCCTTCGGTTGTTGGTGACTCTCATCTTCCTCTTAGTCAGGGGTGCGAGTTTCATCGATGGCCAACAGGATGGGCGTTCGGCTTACGGCCTTCCCTCGCAGCGTCATTTGTCGGGTTCTTTTGGCTATGAGCCGTCCCCTTCAGGTGGCGTTTCGGACTTCGGGTCCGTGTACGAGGAGCAGCTGCCTTCGGCGGCTCTGGCCAGCTTCCGAATTTACGTCAGCAGTCGTTCGCGGCAGCCGCTTCCAGCTCCGGCCGGAAGTAGAGGTTCACTTGCTAGTGCACAGACTACTGTCACGTCTGGTTCGAGCCTTGTCCTATGACAGCGGTCGCCCGCGACAGCTGTTCTTCCAGTTCCGACCGGAAGTGTAGGTTCACTGGTTAGTGCACAGGCTACTGTCACGTCCGGTTCGAGCCTTGCCTTACGTCGGCAGTCGTACGCGACAGCGGCACTTCCGGTTCACGGAAGTAGTGCCTCGTTGGAAGGTGGACAAATAATGATCCCATCCTGCTTGAGCTGCGCTATACGTAAGCAGTCGTTCGCGACAGCTTCTCTTCCGGCTCCGGCTGGAAATGTTAGTTCATC
This sequence comes from Littorina saxatilis, assembly GCF_037325665.1. Taxonomy (NCBI): domain Eukaryota; kingdom Metazoa; phylum Mollusca; class Gastropoda; order Littorinimorpha; family Littorinidae; genus Littorina; species Littorina saxatilis. Next base: position 6,637,761 of record NC_090257.1, on the reverse strand, counting down.
GGTGTGTGGGCAGCCCATGGCCCTTTCCGGTTTGAGCTTTGCCCTTTGCACGGCAGCCATTTCCGGCAGCTTCGCTTCCGGCCTTGGCAGGAGGGTAGGTCAAGCGGGTAGTGCACAGGTTACTGTCACTTCCGGTTCTGGCCTACGGCCTACCTTTGGGTTCCGAGCTTCAGCTCGTAGGTGGCTCAGCACCAGCTTTGGCATAGCGCTGCTGTTGCTGCCGCACTTCCGGCTCCTCCCGGATTTTCCGGTTCAGTTCCCGCTGCTTCCGTTTGGTCGCCGGTGAATTTCGAACAAGGCTTGCCCTATGGGCATACAGGCTTCTTGCCTCTGTTGGGACAGCAGCATCCACACACTCCGGTGGTGGCCGCTAGCTCCTCTCTCCCACTTTCCTTGGTTTTTGATTCCTCTCATCCTCCCCTCAGTTAGGGAATGAGCACAATCGATTGCCAACAGGAAGGACTTCGGTTGGCAAAGAGGAAGCAGCTACTTCTGGTTTGAAGAATCGCCCTTGTAGCTTTTCGCCTTTTTGCCTTTTCGCCGAGCCCCCCTCTTCGACAGGGGGTGGCCTCCGGCGTCGGTTTCGTTGCTGGTTCCTCAGGGTTCAGCTTCGGAGCCGGCATCGGAATGCCTTGCCGCTCCTGCGCAGGCTTCCTCCTTTGTGCCCTTAGCGGACCAGAGGAAGTTGCCTTGGCCAGGGTCGTCTCGTAGCCGCCTGTTGGCCTTTCCCCGTCCGCGTGCACCGTTTCCGGTCACGCCGGATCTTCTTTCGCTTCTTACGAAGCTGTTGAGGAAGGATTCGGTTCTGCCGCTCTATGGGCAGAATCTCCTATTCTCTGAGGAAGGGGGCTGACAACTTTTGGAACTCAGTTCCATTTCCGACACTCTCCTGCGGGCGCCTTCTCGCGCTCTGGCAGATTCCTTGGCGCCCTTTCCCCTTGGTAAAGGGCAGGACGCGGAGGAAGTGTCTCACTCCTCTCCACACTTACAAGGGTGAACGAGGCACAGATGAGGCTGTCCTCTCTGCACTATTTCCATGCGGTCTCGTGCGGAAGGGACTTGTTTCTTGCCCACTCCCGGTTTTCTGAGGAGTTGACAAGGAACATTCTCAGTTCGTCATCCTTGGTGGACGGTCTCTCTCCGGCAGCCTGGCCTCTCATGCCAGAAGCAGGGGATTGAGACCAACAGAGAACAGCGGTTCCCTTCTTTTGAGCTTCAATTTGAAAGCAGCAAAAGCAGGCCGCTCCTAAGCAGGCTATACCTAAGTGGACTCAGCCTAAGCGGCCTACGTCCTCAGCTCAGGTGAGATTGTTTCTTTCACAGCCGTCATAGGTACGCTGGGTTTTTGAAACAACAGCCGGCCTTAGGGCTTCGGGGTGTTAGCCTCGGCGGGAGCAACAGCCATTTCATCCGTTGGAGGTGTTGGTGGTTGCTTTCCTTGTGCTTGTGGCTTCGGGCTTCGACTTTCTTTCTCTTTCCCAGCGTATGGGTGCTGAGAGGTCGATTTCCGTTTAAAAAGGGGGTTTCTGCCTTTGGGCTTCCCCGTTTTCTCTTGCCACGAGCTTCTGGACTCGGTCCAGGTTTGTCTTTCGCCGAGTCTGACTTTGTCTTTCTCTAGCGATCAGACGCGTTCTGGTGTTTCGTCCAAACTTAAGGTTCACTTGAGTTGGCCTCGGAAGTAACATTCAGATTTTCCTGAGGGTGCATTGTCTGGGCATTGCATGTTTGAGAAGTCATTCTTGGCTTGTCACTTTTTCTCAGGTTTTTTGGCTACTCCTCCCCTTTTTGGGCAGAGGTCTAGCTAATGTTCCAGTTTTCTCGGTGCTGGCCTCTAGGCCAGCATCTTTTTCGGCGGCCGAAACTTTTGGTTTCTTACTGTGCCTGTGTACTTGAGTACTTTGGTGCAATGGCCGGCCTACGGGCAGCAAGGCTCTCGGCCTTAGCCTGTGTTATAGTCTCCTGCCTGTCGTGTTGCGACTTTGGCAATTGGTTCTTGTGACTGCGGATTTCGTCTCTTCCTCTTCTCCATCATGCTTGCATGATGTGAGTTGGGACGATTTCTGCTGGGTTGGGCTTCCGGCCTGGTCACCCCTTTTTCACTTGCAACTATGACTATTACTGAGAACTCTGGTCTCGGGAGGCTGACGGCTGGTTCGCTTCACGGTTTTCCGTCTTTCTTACCAGCTTCGTCCTTTCTGTTTCGGGTTTTTTGATTAATTTTCAATTACCTACAAGCAGTCTGCTCTGCGATCACGCTGGCTTTTGTCATTTTGTTTCCGGTCTCCGGTCACATTAGGATTTGGCCACTGCGGGTCCGCATTTGCGGTGCTTATGCACTACCTTAGGTCGCTTCGTCCCCTTTTTTTTTTTTTTTTTTTTTTTTTTTTTTTTTTTTTTTACCCCTCTCTCTGCTTTCGCAGGGATGGGCAGGGGACGACCGGTGACCGTCTCCCTTGAGTTTTGCTCATTGAGTTGGACCCTGGTACTTGTTACTCAGGCGTCTCTCTCTTTCCGGTTTGGAGTTTGGTCACTCTTCCGGAGCTGACTGTTCTCTCAACGGCCTTTTGGGGCCTCACTCCATCCCAAAGTTTCTTACTTTGGCATGGTTGCCTTATGGTCTCCGTGAGGGTCGGTCCTTTTCAGGGCTTAGCCGGCAACCTTACGCACGGATCTTTTCCAGGCCATTAGCATTTCCTTCCATTTAAGGGGGGGGGGGGGGGGCAGCTTGTCCTTCCCTCTACTTGGTCGGGTTTTTCCAAGACTGGGGTCCTTTTCCGGACTGTTTTACGGTTCAGAAGATTGGAAGAAGTGCTGGGCACAGCTTACTGGCTCTCTGAGGTCATCTTTCGCATTTCTTGCCTGAGAGACATCTCGGCTGTCAATCAGGGTGGTTCTCGGTCCGTTTCTGTCCTTTGGCAGTGGGCCAGTTCCTGGCAAGGGTTTAGAGTGAGTCAGTGGTTGCTTTCTCACGGGATCCTTTCCTGACTTTTGGCAGTGGGCCAGTTTCTTGGCAAGGGATTTTCTTGCCCTCCGCCTTGTCATAGCTTATGCTATCTTTCCCTCGGCTCGGCCCGAGCCCATTTCCAGGGCCTGGGCCTCCTCCTTGGCCTTTTTGGCCTATGGGGTTTGGATGATGTCCTGCGCACAGCTTCTGGCGCTAGGATTTTGTCTTATCAGGTTCTGCAGACATTGCTGCCCTCTGTCAGGATGGGTCTCGGCCTATTCCTTCCTTGGCGGCAGCTGGCTTTTGTCTCTCCAGAACTTTAGAGTGAGTTTGAACTTTTTGATCTTACCCACCACCTTGTTGGAGTTATCTGCTAATATGTGACTCGGAGTAAGAATATGTAATTTAATCGAAAATTTTTAATTAAATTTTCATTTGATTAATATACTTACCCGAGTCACATAGGTAATTCCCTCCCACCTTCCCCGCTTTTAGTTTCTTTGTATTCTAGAAGTCGAATGAGGGTGTCTCGTATTGGGTACGAGATCTGTGGCGTGATGCACGCTACGGGAGGCAACCCAGGGTAGCAAGCTTGCTACTTTTTTGCTTGGGTTGCTTCCCTTATACTATAGACGGGATAGCGTTTTTTCAGTCTACCTAGCATCTCGACTGCGTCAATGCAATATGTGACTCGGGTAAGTATATTAATCAAATGAAAATTTAATTAAAAATTTTCGATTTAATGGCAAACTTGGAGCTAAGATGACAACAAATTGCACCATTTGGGTTCTTTGGAGAAATTTGTTTTCGGGGGGGCCAAGCCCCTGGACCCCTCTAGTAAGGCTAGGCGCTTTGCGTCGTCGACTTTGTTAATGCTTACAATTTTTCAGCCTTTTTTACAATGTTCAATTCCCATGCCTGAGTTACTGTTGATGATGTGTTAGCTGTTAAATGGATTTCACTGATTGACAATTTGCCTTTTGTTTGATGTCTGTTAATGATGGTTGCTGGAAATTGTTAGATGTTCGTTAATGACTTGATGGGAATTTTTATCATTTGGTTTTGTTTTTGTGTGTTTAGTTTGTTCAAACAGGGAAAACATTCTTTTAATCATTGCAAAGAAAGTGGACATTTTATCTTTTTTGCAAGCACGTTTATTTTCTGTTGCATGAATGTCATGCTTGTTGGCTGTTACTTGTTGCATTCGCTTTTCGAAGAGGAGTAGGATTTGTGTGAAGTTGTCTTCTTTGTGAGGGCAGAAGTATAAAGATTGCTGTAAAGTGTGTGTGTGTGTGTGTGTGTGTGTGTGTGTGTGTGTGTGTGTGTGTGTGTGTGTGTGTGTGTGTGTGTGTGTGTGTGTGTGTGTGTGTGTGTGACTAAGTGCATGTACCCAAATGTCTGTTTCCTCGAGTGGTGTGCCAATAGTGTGTGTGTGTGTGTGTGTGTGTGGCAATAGATTTAAAGTGGTGTCATTGAATACTTTTTACATTGAAACTCAGTTGCTACATGAAAATTTTAACATTATAATTTATATTGTACACATGTGGTGTACATCTGAATCAGGAAAATGTCACTGAATAAATAAAATGTGAAGCACCGGAGTACCCTATGCTATCTATGATTTCATTTGCTTGTGTGTGGATGGATACCTGAATGCTTATAGCATTGTGTGAAACACAAAAGCCAATTGATTGAGTCGTCAGTGTTTACAATTGAACAATGAATGGACAAGTGTGGTTCATCTGCTCTTAAAACCACCGAAGAACATATGACAACAACCAAAAACATACAAAATAAAAACACCTGAAGTACTGGAGACAGGCACACAAGACCACATCTGCCCTTAAACAACCAAACAACATATGACAACAACCCAAAACATACAAAGTTAAAACAACTGTATCTCTCACAGGGGTCCTGATTTGGCGCCCTCAACTAAACGCTTAGCGTTGTCGAAATGTTCCTAAAAGAAATGTGTGTGTGTGTGTGTGTAGAGCGATTCAGACCAAACTACTGGACCGATCTTTATGAAATTTTACATGAGAGTTCCTGGGAATGATATCCCCGGACGTTTTTTTCTTTTTTTCGATAAATACATTTGATGACGTCATATCCGGATTTTTGTAAAAGTTGAGGCGGCACTGTCACACCCTCATTTTTCAATCAACTTGATTGAAATTTTGGCCAAGCAATCTTCGACAAAGGCCGGACTTCGGTATTGCATTTCAGCTTGGTGGCTTAAAAATTAATGAATGACTTTGGTCATTAAAAATCTGAAAATTGTAAAAAAAAAAAAAATTTTATAAAACGATCCAAATTTACGTTCATCTTATTCTTCATCATTTCCTGATTCCAAAAACATATAAATATGTTATATTTGGATTAAAAACAAGCTCTGAAAAATACAAATATAAAAATTATGATCAAAATTAAATTTTCCAAATCAATTTAAAACAAGTCGCGTAAGGCGAAAATACAATATTTAGTCAAGTAGCTGTCGAACTCACAGAATGAAACTGAACGCAACGCAACGCAGCAAGACCGTATACTCGTAGCATCGTCACTCCACCGCCCGTGGCAAAGGCAGTGCCCGTGGAATTGACAAGAAGAGCGGGGTATTCGTTGCGCTAAGAAGGATAGCACGCTTTTCTGTACCTCTCTTCGTTTTAACTTTCTGAGCGTGTTTTTAATCCAAACATATCATATCTATATATTTTTGGAATCAGGAACCGACAAGGAATAAGATGAAAGTGTTTTTGAATTGATTTCGAAAAAAAAATTTTGATAATAATTTTTATATATTTAATTTTTAGAGCTTGTTTTTAATCCGAATATAACATATTTATATGTTTTTGGAATCAGCAAATGATGGAGAATAAGATAAACGTAAATTTGGATCGTTTTATAAATTTTTATTTTTTTTTTACAATTTTCAGATTTTTAATGACCAAAGTCATTAATTAATTTTTAAGCCACCAAGCTGAAATGCAATACCGAACCCCGGGCTTCGTCGAAGATTACTTGACCAAAATTTCAACCAATTTGGTTGAAAAATGAGGGCGTGACAGTGCCGCCTCAACTTTCACGAAAAGCCGGATATGACGTCATCAAAGACATTTATCAAAAAAATGAAAAAAACGTTCGGGGATTTCATACCCAGGAACTCTCACGTCAAATTTCATAAAGATCGGTCCAGTAGTTTAGTCTGAATCGCTCTACACACACACACACACACACACAGACACACGCACATACACCACGACCCTCGTTTCGATTCCCCCTCGATGTTAAAATATTTAGTCAAAACTTGACTAAATATAAACACTTTCATCTTATTCCTTGTCGGTTCCTGATTCCAAAAACATATAGATATGATATGTTTGGATTAAAAACACGCTCAGAAAGTTAAAACGAAGAGAGGTACAGAAAAGCGTGCTATCCTTCTCAGCGCAACTACTACCTCGCTCTTCAAGTCTTGTCAATTTCACTGCCTTTGCCACGAGCGGTGGACTGACGATGCTACATGGAGTATACGGTCTTGCTGAAAAATTGCATTGCGTTCAGTTTCATTCTGTGAGTTGGACAGCTTGACTAAATGTTGTATTTTCGCCTTACGCGACTTGTTCTTTATTAGTTTCAATTTTTTTATTAAAAAAAAATTGTTAGGAAAGAAGAGAAGAACAACAACATATTCATACATAAGTCAATGCAACAAAGCATGTGGAAGGTAAGAGGCTTACATATAATACGTTTTTTTGTTTTCTCGTTTTCTGCGTGCATAAGATTGTGTGTGTGTGTGTGTGTGTGTGTGTGTGTGTGTGTGTGTGTCAGTGGTGTGTACGGTGTGCCGCAGTGTGTGTGTAAGGGGGGGGGGGGGGTGGAGATGGACTTTACCCTTGAGTACTATGTGAGACGATGGACAGGAATTTTTGTGGCTTTGTTTTTTCAGAAATACGTCGGTCTCAAACAGAAATGTAACAGTTTTATTTGTGGACAGCCTTTCTCTTTGGACTCTTATAACTCTTATCGTCAAAGGCGTGGGCATTCTTGTTCGGCACAATTCTCAAACGGTTCAAGAAATAACGAATAAAAAGTTATAACTGGAACCTCTGAAAGATTACACCCTTCCAGAAGTAATCTAAATAGTTTTATTTATTTGTGATCATTCACTAGGTGCATATATGCTCATTACGCACATTAAAAAGTTTATGATATTGAAATAAATATTGGTTTTATACGTGGCTTCTTCAATCCCACTTTTACTAATTCTTAAAATATGAACAAATAGTTGCTATTTATTTATTAAAAATCTGTATAGGGTCAACTAAAGTGCTTTTTCTTGACACTTTTGCAAAGAATAAGATGTAGTTTTTAAAACAAAGTAGTATGAGAGAATTTTTGTGTACTTCGCGCACGCGTAGTGACCACCCGCCACTTCAACATGGCGGAAAAAATCTGTCCAGATCTTCCTGACTAAAGTTCTGTGCAAATTTTTCCATTTAATATTCTTTCTAAGGCTTAGAATTGTTCGAAAAGTCGAAGAAGACACATACTTGAATTCATCTACCAGTAACCTGTGTCTGGCATGCGGTGAGATTTTTCTCTTAGCAGCTTTTAGACTGCAAACCCTCTGGAATTTTTCTGTTACCCTGTCACCTTTTATGGTGCCGTTCCCAACCGCCATTGACTTCTTAAGTCCGAGTTACCCTGACTGTTAACTTGTTCCTAGACCTTGGACCACTTAACACGTTACTTTTTCTTTGTCGTGAATGTTTTTTCATAGCTTGTGCGTGGTTATATCTCCAGTTTTGTTCCAATGTTGTTCGTTGCGCTTTTATCTCAACATTTTCTCCTGGTACGAGAGTGACCTCGGACAGTTGAAGATTAATCTGACTCAGTGACTGTGCTGTGCATTTTACATTTTAAAATGAACTGGGCATGTGCTGGACAAAGTTTACTTAATGTTTGTTGATACTTTCAGTGATGCACTGACATCCTACATTCTATGGTTTGCATACATGTATGGATGTCAACTTTTGAGTGATTGAGCTGCACTCTGATTTTGACACAATGAGTATGATAGAGCTTATTGTATTTCCAGGGTCAATGCCATCACAAAACTCAAGATGTTCCTTCAAGCAGTTCATCTATCTGCAATAACAGAAGAAAAATGGCACCTGCAACAGCTTTTACTATAAATTCCTTAGGTTACCACATGACAATAATTTGACTAAACTTGAATTTTCACTCTCAAATAAAGTGCATATTATTATTAATTATTATTATGATCTGAGTGTCAAAGTTGACAGTTTGCTTGCTTAAAAGAATATTTCTGCAAGACGACATACTTGCAAACTTACATAAAGTTACAGTTTCACTTCTTCTTCCGCAGAGGACTGGGTTCTTGCGAACGTCTCAGAGTCCTGTGACTTGTTGGCTGAAGGGGTCTATGTCGACCAAAAGTGGGTGTATTTCCTGTGGGCGTTTTCCCTTTCGGAAAGTATGAAACCGCTCAATCAAGCGCGTGACTGACGTAAACCGATTTGAATTACTTTCGCGTTATATCCCCTTCCAAAATGGCAGTTCATCAGGAGAATCTTTCAGAATTCTTGAATTCGTGTGTGGCATTCAGCCAATCAAATTGAATTTCTAAGAAATATTCCAATATCATAAAAAACATAAAATTCTACTGATGTCGCTAAGCATCACGTAACTTTCAGTTTCAGCGAGATTGGCGAAACGCTACAGGAAATCCTCCCAGGTGTATTCTCTGTATACAGGGAAAACGTCTACAGCAAATGCACCTACAGGGAATATATCCACTTTTGGTTGACATAGACCCCTTCTGCGTCACTTTGTGCATATTAATTAAGTCAAATTAAAAAAACTTTTTTTGCATTATAATTTATATTTCTGAAATTGTATCTGAAATTATTTTATTGTAGTGCTTTGCAGTTGCATTGGGTTATGATGTAAACAGAAAGGCTAAACCTAGGTCTCTGGGCATATGCTTTGCACTTAGTGTTTTTCAACCAGTGGGGATCAAAAGAAAATATTGGAGAGGCAGTTACTACTGGTACTAACCAGCCTTGAACCTCAATTAAATTACATATTCCTACTCCGAATCACATGTAGCAGTTGACTCAGTCTAAAGTGCTAGGTCTGAAAAGGCTACCCGTCTAAGGGGAGCAACCCCAACTAAAAAAGTGTAAACGTAGCTATGGTAATGACGACGCACCCAGGGAGTTACCTCCCCTCCTGCGTACTACGTCACTACTGCTACTGACCACGTGACCCCTATCATTCGACACTTCAGCTTTCTAGGGAGCAGGTCGTGAATTATTTGGCTCTAGTGGAAGTTCGCTGTTTGGTGTTTGCTTAGACACCCACCGGCACCCACACCCGTCTCTTCACCCGCTGCACTGGTAGTTGGTGAGCTCGTTCCTTTACTTGTATCGAACGTAATTTTCTGTTGCTACTTGAAATTTTCGGCCACGTGTTGGTCACGTATTTTGTGGTAGCCATTTTGGAATTTTGTGTCTCCATTTTGTTGTCAGCATGTCTGACGGAGACAAAAAGCGCGAGCGCGGCAAGGCTGATGTGAAAGGGAAAATTAAACCCAAGTCTTCCACTTCTGTCCCTAAGCCTATTTTGGTTGTTGTTTCTGACGCGGCTAACAATAATGTTATGACGGTCCCTATTTCTGCCCCGAATGACCAGCCGGTTGTGGGGCAGTCTAATCAACCTACGCGTACCGTTGTTTCTCGCTCGTCTTCTCTGCCGCTTGCAGATTCGACGGCGCTGGTTTCATCGTTGCTTTCTTCGCTGGTTCCCGAGCTTCGCACGTTGGTGAGAGAGGAGATGGTGCGTTCTCAGCCTTCGACTTCCGTTGTCCCGTCGATGGCTTCCTTTCCGCTTCCGGCTGTGACGCTGTCCTTGACCGAGGCGGTTGCTTCTGTGCCTTCTACCGCTGTGGTTGGCGACGCAAGTAAGTTGGGCTGGTCCGTAGGTCCTCGTGAGGCCGCTGGACGCTCCCTGCTGGGAAGCAGCCCTTTTCGGCGGGTTCACGACCCGCAAACCCCTGTTCGTTCTCACTTTGGCTTCACGGAAGACCATCGTGTCGATGAGCAATGGCGGCATTTGGTTCAGGCTTCGACGCTTCCGGCACTCGCCGGAAGCGTAGGTCCTCCGACGTACGCACCCGCTGGGGTCGTTTCCGGAGTCGACCAGCCGGTTCCGTCTGCTGCGCTTCCGGCACTCGCCGGAAGCATAGGTCCCCCGATGTACGCACCCGCTGGGGTCGTTTCCGGGGTTGACCGGACGTGGCCCTCTGGGCATTCGGCCTTCCGGCCGCCGTCCACAGTGTCTGCGCTTCCGCTTTTCGCGGTCGCGTCTGATACTTTTCCGGCTCAGACCGGATCTGCTGCTTCTTCTGCTTCCGCTTCCTCTCAGGTGGCGGTCGCGGGGGGGCATCACCAGCCCTTTGGGCAGGTGTCTCAGCCCTGGCCGGGGCAGTCAGCGCTTCCGTCTTCGGTTGTTGCTTCGACTGCGGTTCCGGTTCCGGCGGCTGCGGGCATGCCGTCCTCTTACTCTTTCCCTATTCAGGGCATGAGTTCGGATGGTATTGGAGTGGACGGGTTTCCGGTTTCCGGTTACGGTGTTCACCGCCCTTCTACCAGCAACGTGGACTTCGGTCCTTCGCCGGATGTTTCGGATATTCAGTCCGTCGCCAGCGAGGCTGCACGTGTTGGTTATCCGGAGAGACTCAAAGTGGCTCTTGAGGCCGCTGCTGAGGTCACTTCGAGATATTTCGCGGAAGGGGCTTCGGTCTCTTCGGCTGCCGCTTCGACGGCACCGTCCGCGATGGCTGATTTTCGCTCTGGGAAGGAGGATGACTCATACTTCCGGTTTTTGGAGTCTCCTTCCATAGCCTTTCAGCTTTCTCAAGTTTTGGCCAAGCCATCTCCTTCCGGAAGCGGAATTCCTTCACTTCCGGTTCCGCTGCTCGTGCCTCACGGCTCCGTTCCGGAGCTGGCACAGCAGTGGATGGCTTCGCCTTCTCAGGCTTCTGCATTCGCTCTGTCGTCTCACAGGCGGTTGGTTTTGCAGAAGTCTCCTAGGAACTTGTTGGATGCTTTCGCTCTCCCGCGTTCATCTTTGACAGTTCCTCCGGAGATGCTGGCCTTGTTGGCCAAGCCTATCAAGAAGGATGACGGTGTGCTCTTTTCTGAGAACACTCTGATTGCTTCTGAAGAGGCAGGGCGTCAGCAGCTGGAGCTTGCCTCCATTGCTGAGACTCTCATTCGGGCTCTCTCTCGTGCCCTCACTGATTCACTGAATCCGTTCTCTCTCAGCGAGGATCAGGATGCGGATGACGTCTCCACTTTGTTGGCCGCTCTTGCGAGGGTCAACGAAGAACAGATGAGACTTTCCGCTGTGCACTATGCGCACTCTGTTATGTGTCGTCGGGATCTCTTCCTGTCACACTCTCAGTTTTCGGATCAGGCGACCAAGGACACCTTGCGTGCCTCACCGGTCTTGGAGGGTTCCCTCTTTGGGCATCTCGTTTTTGATGCCCGAAGACAGGAAATTCAGGCTAACAGGGACCAGCAGTTCTCTGACTTTTCCCTGCACAGCCTTAAGCAGTCCAAGCAGTCTCAGCCTTCTCAGCCGAAGCAGGCTAAGGTTGCTGGCCCTCCCAAACCGGCAGACAAGGGTCGTGGACGTTCCTCTTCTCGGGGCTCGAGAAGACGACCGTCTTCCGGCAGGGGGAGAGGCGGCTCTGGAAGCAAGCCTCACCCCCAATGAAGTGCTCCCGATCTCCCCCCCACCCCGCCCTCCACTCTGGTGATGGCGGGGGGCCCTTCCCGGGCACTTTCCCACTGGCTCGTGTCTGTACAGAGTCAATGGATCGTGGGGGTCGTGAGGTCGGGCTTCCGTCTTCTCTGGAAAGATGGCAAGGCACCTCTGGTCAGGCGTCCGCCGGCGTTCAGGCCTCCCTCCTCGCAGGAAGCCATTTCCGTCCTTCGGTCGGAAATAGACTCCCTGGTGCAGAAGGGCGCAGTGGAGAAAGTCCTCGACCACAGCTCCCCTGGGTTTTACGGACGGCTTTTCGCCGTCCCCAAAGCCTCAGGGGCATGGCGTCCTGTCTTGGACCTGTCGTTCCTCAATACCTTTTTGAGGGAGATAAGGTTCAAGATGGAGACGCCAGCGTCGGTCAGGGACTCTCTCCGCCCGGGAGATTGGGCGACTTCCATCGACCTGACGGATGCATACTTCCATCTTCTTATGCATCCAGCCGACCGGAAATGGCTTCGTTTCCGGTGGGCAAGTCAGGTTTACCAGTTTCGCGCCCTTCCTTTCGGCCTGTCTCTCGCCCCTTGGGTCTTCACCATGGTCGTGAGACAGGTCTGCGCGCTGGTGAGGTCGCGGGGTGTCCGGCTACGTGCCTACCTGGACGATTGGCTCATCCTGAGTCAGAGTCAGGCGGGGTGCGAGCAGGATACCCAATCGGTTCTTCGGGAGGCCAACTTGTTTGGCTTCTCGATCAACCGATCAAAGTCGGAGCTGACGCCGTGTCAGACGTTCACCTACTTGGGAATGTCTTTCGACACGGTGGCTTGGACTGTTCAGCCCTCTCAGAAGAGGGTGGACAAGCTCCAGGCGTGCATACGCTCCACTTTGCCTCTCCCGAGGGCCTCCCTGCGGACTTTGGCCTCCATCTTAGGGCAGATGGAGTCCATGGCTCTCCTGGTCCCCTTGGGGAGGGTCCACAAACGTCCCTTTCAGCTGGCGCTGAGGCCGTTCGTGGACTCTCCCACGGTGGATTGGAATGCCCTCATCCCTCTCCGGGGATGGTTCCAATCCGCTACCCTTCCGTGGCTGGACACGGAGTGGGTGTGCAGGGGCGTGCCGATAGCCCTTCCTGCCCCAGACTTGGACCTGTTCACGGACGCGTCCTTGGTGGGGTGGGGGGCTCACACAGACCAGCTGACTGCGTCAGGTCTGTGGTCGGCAGATCAGAGGATGCAGCACATCAACTTGCTGGAGCTAGAAGCCGTGGCTCTAGCTCTGGACAAGTTCCGGCCCTCCCTTCAGGCCAAGCATGTTCGTCTGTTTACAGACAACACGACAGTGGCAGCTTACATCAACAAGCAGGGAGGGTCGCGGTCTCCGTCGCTTTCGGCCAGGGCCTGCGAGATCCTGATTTGGTGTTCAGAGCATCAAATCAGGCTTTCGGCCAGGTACCTGCCCGGAAGCTTGAACACTCTGGCGGACGCGCTCAGCCGCTCCGACAGAGTGCTTCAAACAGAGTGGACCATCACTCACGGAGCGCTGGATCGTCTCTGGTCTCTTGTGCAGAAACCTCAGGTGGACCTTTTTGCCACCAGGTTCTCGAAGAGACTACCAGTGTTCGTCTCACCATTCCCGGATCCCGAGGCGTGGGAGACGAACGCGATGGACATTTCCTGGTCAGGCCTGGAGGCTTACGCGTTCCCGCCATTCCAGTTGCTCACGCGAGTTCTCAGGAAGGCGGAGCAGGAGGGCCCGTCCCTCCTGCTGATCGCTCCTCTTTGGCCGTCTCAGCCGTGGTTCCCGGACCTGCTGAGACTCGCCCAGGGCCCTCCCATTCCTCTCGCTCTCACGCGAGGAGAACTGGTACAGCCTCACACCGGCAGCCTCCACGCAGAGCCTCAGATGCTGAATCTTCACGCGTGGAGGTTGTGCGGTCTTCTCTGAGGCGCAAAGGGGCATCAGATCTGACCATGGACCTGGTAGGACGCTCGCACAGAGCATCTACCTCGTCCGTTTATGAGTCACATTGGAGGGCCTGGGTTACCTGGTGTCACGAGCATCGGCTGGATGCTACGGCGCCCCGCACGATGCACGTGGCGAACCATCTTGCTTTCATGTCCTCTCAGGGAGCTTCCGCTGCCTCGTTGAAAGTAAGAAGATCGGCCATCTCGGCGACCCTACGCCAGATAGGTCGCTCTATAGATGTTAGTGGCGTGATCGCTGGAGTCATCAAGGGCGCTTCCCTTTCTGACGTCAAGTCTCGTACGCCCGTTCCTAAGTGGGATCTCTTATTGGTCATGGAGTTTCTGCGTTCAGCGGATTTTGAACCTCTCAGAGATGCCAGTTTTGCGAATCTTACACGCAAGTCCCTTTTCCTTTTGCTGCTAGCATCGGCACGAAGGGGCAGTGAGATTCACGCTCTTTCCGGTAATTCGGACGACATTTCCTTTGAATCAGATGGGTCCGTTACCTTGCGGTTTCGACCTGAGTTTCTTGCGAAAAACCAGGCTCCCGAGCGAGCTTCTCCTTTGGTTCATGTCAGGCCGTTGTCCACTATTCTGGCTCCGAATGACCCAGACTTAGTAAATTGCCCTGTTAGAGCCCTTCACATCTACCTTGCCCGTGCTCAGTCTCTTAGATCCGCAGCTCAAAAGCTTTTGTTTATTTCTCTCAATACGGAGAGACATAAGGATATTACTAAGACGACTCTGGCCCGGTGGGTGTCGGCGCTCATTAAGCATGCTTACGAGTGGAGCCGCCGCAATGAAGGGGGGACACAGCCTGTCCTTCCTCTGGAATCAGCTCGGGCTCACGAGACGCGAGCTTGGGCTTCCTCCTTGGCCGTATTACGATCAAGAAGACTGGAGGAGGTGCTACACACCGCATACTGGCGTTCCGAGGATGTCTTCATGAATTTTTACCTGCGTGACATCTCGGCCCTTCGCCAGGATGGATCTAGAGCTTTGCCTGCCATGGTGGCAGGGGGTCAGCTCTTGACAAGGATTTGAGAGTGAGTTTGAACTTTTTCTTGCCCACCGCCTTGTTGTTTCAATCTGCTACATGTGATTCGGAGTAGGAATATGTAATTTAATCGAAAATTTTATTGTAAATTTTCATTTAATAAATATACCTACCCGAATCACATATCGTAGTCCCTCCCACCTACCCCGCTTATGATTTGGAGATTTTATTCTTCGAGTCGAATGATAGGGGTCACGTGGTCAGTAGCAGTAGTGACGTAGTACGCAGGAGGGGAGGTAACTCCCTGGGTGCGTCGTCATTACCATAGCTACGTTTACACTTTTTTAGTTGGGGTTGCTCCCCTTAGACGGGTAGCCTTTTCAGACCTAGCACTTTAGACTGAGTCAACTGCTACATGTGATTCGGGTAGGTATATTTATTAAATGAAAATTTACAATAAAATTTTCGATTATAGTAAAATGATACCTGATTTTTTTTCTTGTCTGATCATTGTCAGTCTTAAATTAATTTTTGCAACATCATCTGATCAGCATTTTTCTGTTGGGCCAAAACAAAAAATAGGTGTGGTTAAGGTAACATAGCCAAAAAAAAAATAGGGTAGGAAGGTAGGCAATCACTTTTTTGTTTTTAAACTTTTTTTTCTAATGTATACAAATTAAACCTACTTGATTTTTGTCATGGCAAGCGTCTGTTGGGCCTTTTTAGTAGAAGGAGTTATTTCCCTTGCATCGTCTGCACGACGACTCGAGCGTTTTCGCTTTCATTGCGTTTTCTGTACTCGTTTTCTTGTTTTCATTTTTTGTTGTTGACAAATGTAATAATAAAAAGTTATAGGGTCGGCCCCTAAAAATAGGGTAGGTCGGGTTATCGTAACCACACCTATTTTTTTGGTAGGCCTTAGTGTTGTTCCAAGCCCACGATCTTCGTTCATCGACATATTTTTTTTTTTATCTAATGCATTGGTCTGACCCCTGGCCGGTTGACTGTCCAGTTTTGACATGGAGAAAGTCTTCTGACCATCAATTTTCCTACCAAGCGGACAAATCCAGGACATTTGGACCCATAGGTATTTTTTATCCAGGTCCAACTGACCTGGAAACAACATTATGATTAATACTTGCCTCAAATGAAAAGAATTATTAAATTAAGCCATCTATGTGTTTTATTTACAGGCTTTGGCCGGAGCATCCCACACATTCATAGTAATCATCAGAAATGATTGAAGTTAGCTCCCTTCCTCTGCATATGCAGCGCATTTAAAATTGTCATTGTCATAACAAATTTGCTAAACATTTATATTTGTGTTCAATCATTTCTGAATGATGAATGTTTGATAAAATCTGATTTGTATGTTGCAGAAAATTGATGTCATCATGTGGCCCATGTTACTAGACTACAGCCATGATGAGTGCAAGCGGATATTGCGACGCCTGGAGCTGGAGGCATACAGCTCCATCGTGTCCGTATTCCGCGCTCAGGGCGACCTGTCCAGAGACAAGAAGAAACTTCTTCAGGATTTGCAGAATATGTTGAGGTGTGTATTCCGTGTTACATGTTTGCAAATAAAAGAAACCAAGGTATAAAGAAACTTCTTCATGATTTGCAAAATATGCTGAGGCGTGTATTCGTGTCACAAATTTGCAAATGAAAGAAAAAAATATTAACAACAAAGTGACTAGTGTGACAAACAAAGTTAAAAAAAAAATTACAAAAATTCTTACCAATACAATACTAAATCAAACTTTTGCTCATAGAAGCTTCTTCATGACTAACCAACAAATAAACACAAAGGAAAACAAAAGGCAAAAGCAGCACGGAACAAAAAAATATAAAAAGAAGATGGAGGGTAAACAACAAAAAAAGCAAAGTATAAAGAAACTTCCTCCGGATTTGCAAAATATGCTGAGGTGTGTATTCGTGTCACAAGTTTGCAAATGAAAGAAAAAAATCAAAACAAACAAAGTTACTTGTGTGACGAACAAAGTTAGGAAAAAAAAATCTGTACTCGCCAATACAATGAGAGCACATACAATACTAAATCAATGTTTTGCTTATAGAAGCTTCTTCATGACTAACAATCAAATAAACACAAAAGAAAACAAAAGGCAAAAGCAGCACGGAACAAAAACGTATGAAAAGAAGATGGAGGGTAAACAACAAAAAAAGCAAAGTATAAAGAAACTTCTTCCGGATTTGCAGAATATGCTGAGGTGTGTCTTCAGTGTCGTAAGTTCGCAAACAAATGAAAGCAAAGTATGACTAATCTTTTAAGAGAGAAAGAAGGGGTGTTTGTATTGGTTACCATGGGTTGAAGACAGAATCCCAGCAAGACGGGGAAGCATTCTGGCCGGTAACGTACCACTACCACTGTACCAGGATTAAAAAGAACTGTAGATCTGAATGCAGGAAGAGTAACATTCGTCCCATGTACTATTAGTGGCTGTGAAATAAATGTTCAGGCCGAGTTTTCAGTCACACCCATAGTTTACTCAATCTTCGATTGCATGGCACTTTCTGTTTTAAATTAAATGGACATAACCAGATGAGAAAAATGAATTTTTAGAGAGAAAAAATTGCATGTTGGTTTAAATGAAACTTTTAGTGGTTGAACTTGACAGCCTGTTGAAGGGCCTCACATGTAAGATATGTTAACTAGATATGAGGTTTAGCTGAATTTATTGAAATGTAACTGAAGGAAGATAGTGTCATCTGGTCATATTTGGTCACGTCTCCCTGTATTGTTTTTGTAATTTATCTGTTGAGATTTTAACAGTAATTTTGAAGATGTAAAAAAAATATAGGGGTGGTAGCATTTTTGTTTCATTGCTGCACTGTTTGTTTACAGTATATCCGTGGAAAGACACAGAGCAGAAGTGCGTCGAGCAGTCAATGACGAGAGACTATCAACCGTTGCTGACAGGTGAGACTTCGCTGATGCTTTAAAAACAAAAGTGGTTCAAATCCACAGCTGACACAAGGATTGAGTTACCTGCTAGTGGTTGCATGTCTTAATTTCTGGTATTTCACAAGTAGAACTCTGAAAATGCCAGAAATGAAGTTGACATGACAAACGGTCATGCTCACGGCTTAATATTTGACTTGGTGGGTTGTTGTCCTTGCTATATGATATATATTGCTGTGTTTAACTGGTTGGTGCTGGAAACTGAAGAGTGTGTGCACGAGCCAAGATGCACAAAGAAATTCCATTTGGAGAATATACCCATTGCCATGATTGTGACACTGAGTTTAATTTTTGAAAGTAGTTTAAAAAACAGAACTTTTAGTAATAAGGATTCTCAACATTTCTCAACATGTGATTGTGATTTGTCTTGCAGCAGCAACGGTTCGTCAGCAGGAACGTCAGAATGGCTGATCGAAGGACGGAGATTGGTTCCACTGCTGCCACGCCTGGTGCCACAGACGGCATTCACCCAAACAGCCAATATGGCGGCAAAGGAAGCTGCGGAGAAAAACGGCCAGCTTATCAACCCTGCTCTTACTGGAAACAGAGAGTGTAAGATTTGAATAAAAATTAAGATTTTAATTCATTATCTCTTAAATACTTAAAAGGTCCAATATCCAAACAGATTATTTTATGTCACATCATATCGACTTCAATTTGCAATCTTGTCAGAATGGGATGTGTGGAAACATGTTTATAAAAGCTGTTGGAACAAACGTTTTGTTTGTTCTGTTTTTAGTAGATGTATTGGAATTGTGTTGGTGTTATACAAATGGAATCCAGAGCTATAGGTTGCACTCATTCCGAATATCATGACTGTGTGTGCAGTGGCGAATCAGACCAGCGTGTCGACGTCGACTACCAGCATGGCCACTGTGGCAACCAAGCCTTCACGTCCCACCAGCCCCACGTCAAACGTCGTCGTCCTGCCCAGCGGCACGTCCATCCACATCAAAGGTCAGTCAGGCTGGATTGCAATCAAGTTTCATTAAAAAAAAATATGACAAAAACGAAATGTAATTTGATGAAAAGGAGAAAAAAATTTAAGAAAATTTAAAACAAATGAGCCAAAATTGTGGATGTCGTTTTGATTAAAATTACATACTAAAAGTAACGAGGTTATATTTTATTGAACGTCTTAGGATTGTTATTTGCTCACAGCATTTTGTACATTCTTTGGAGCAAAGTTGGTTCAACAAGCGCAGTTGAACATCACAAAGAAGGTTTTTAATTTTGAGCCCCATCCCCACCAAAGCAGGGCACGGCTGTTTACTGTACAATGTGTTCCTCCCACCTTCAAGCCTTCTTGCTGAATAACGTACAATGGTAGTTTTTCTGCTGTGAGATTCTATGGACTCTGTGTAACTTTGCACCTTACTTTCAAACCAGGCATGCTGAACCCAGACGACGACGACGAGCCGCTGGGCAGACGACAGCGGCGCAGCTTGTCCATCGACAGTCTCGGGGCGGCCACGGCCTCCACCCAGACGCAGACAGCCCGGGTCATATATACAACGGCTTCTGCCACCCCGGGCAGCGCTTCCCCGGTCAAGATCACCATCAGCAAGAGTCCACAGGGACGGACCATTGTTTCGCAGCCCGGCGGCCAGCCTCCTAAGGTAGCTTTTGTGTTGGATTCTAAAATTAAAGTTGTGAAGGAAGGTTTAGAAGATGTTGCAGTTGAGGTGCCGTTTGATTGACAACGTTTTCATCACAGTGTTTGATGCAATGACGTAGATATATCATTTCTGATATTTCAGTGAAGTGTGTCTGTTGTTGGCTTTTTAGGTAAATGCTCAGCAGTGTATAATCTTATGACACAAACATTTGACTAAAGGGTGTCTGGTTTTTTGACTCACATGCGAAGCAAAAGTGAGTCTATGTACTCACCCGAGTCGTCCGTCCGTCCGTCCGTCCGTCCGGACGTCCGTCCGTCCGGCCGTCCGGAAAACTTTAACGTTGGATATTTCTTGGACACTATTCAGTCTATCAGTACCAAATTTGGCAAGATGGTGTATGATGACAAGGCCCCAAAAAACATACATAGCATCTTGACCTTGCTTCAAGGTCAAGGTCGCAGGGGCCATAAATGTTGCCTAAAAAACAGCTATTGTTCTCATTTTCCCCATTTTCTCTGAAGTTTTTGAGATTGAATACCTCACCTATATATGATATATAGAGCAAAGTAAGCCCCATCTTTTGATACCAGTTTGGTTTACCTTGCTTCAAGGTCAAGGTCACAGGAGCTCTTCAAAGTTGGATTGTATACATATTTTGAAGTGACCTTGACCCTGAACTATGGAAGATAACTGTTTGAAACTTAAAAATTATGTGGGGCACATGTTATGCTTTCATCATGAGACACATTTGGTCACATATGATCAAGGTCAAGGTCACTTTGACCCTTATGAAATGTGACCAAAATAAGGTAGTGAACCACTAAAAGTGACCATATCTCATGGTAGAAAGAGCCAATAAGCACCATTGTACTTCCTATGTCTTGAATGAACAGCTTTGTGTTGCATGACCTTGGATGACCTTCACCTTGGGTCAAGGTCACATTGTATTTTGGTAGGAAAAATGTCTAAAGCAGTTCTTAGTGTATGATGTCATTACTAGGTTTAGTTATTTGACCTTGACCCTGAAGGTCAAGGTCATGTAAAGGTCAAGGTCAAGCATGTGAGTCGTATGGGCTTTGCCCTTCTTGTTTTTTATGCAGCGTACTATCAAGTTTTTAGGTGGATGCTCAGCAGTGTATAATCTTATAATAATAATAATAATACGAGAATTTATTACGCGCACATATCTCACCACAAGGCGACTGAAGCGTGTCTGTTGTTGGCTTTTTAGGTGAATGCTCTGCAGTGTATATATAATGTTATGACACAAACATTTGACTGAAGTGTGCCTGTTTTTTATATTTAGTCAAGTTTTGACTAAATATTTTAACATCGAGGGGGAATCGAAACGAGGGTCGTGGTGTATGTGTGTGTGTGTGTAGAGCGATTCAGACTAAACTACTGGACCGATCTTTATGAAATTTGACATGAGAGTTCCTGGGTATGAAATCCCCGAACGTTTTTTTCATTTTGTTGATAAATGTCTTTGATGACGTCATATCCGGCTTTTCGTGAAAGTTGAGGCAGCACTGTCACGCCCTCATTTTTCAACCAAATTGGTTGAAATTTTGGTCAAGTAATCTTCGACAAAGCCCGGACTTCGGTATTGCATTTCAGCTTGGTGGCTTAAAAATTAATTAATGACTTTGGTCATTAAAAATCTGAAAATTGTAAAAAAACATAAAAATTTATAAAACGATCCAAATTTACGTTTATCTTATTCTCCATCATTTGCTGATTCCAAAAACATATAAATATGTTATATTCGGATTAAAAACAAGCTCTGAAAATTAAATATATCAAAATTATTATCAAAATTAAATTGTCCAAATCAATTTAAAAACACTTTCATCTTATTCCTTGTCGGTTCCTGATTCCAAAAACATATAGATATGATATGTTTGGATTAAAAACACGCTCAGAAAGTTAAAACAAAGAGAGGTACAGAAAAGCGTGCTATCCTTCTTAGCGCAACTACTACCCGGCTCTTCTTGTCAATTTCACTGCCTTAGCCATGAGCGGTGGACTGACGATGCTACGAGTATACGGTCTTGCTGAAAAATTGCATTGCGTTCAGTTTCATTCTGTGAGTTCGACAGCTACTTGACTAAATATTGTATTTTCGCCTTACGCGACTTGTTTTTTTTACGCGGCATTTTTTCAAGTTGTTAGGTGGATGCTCTGCAGTATGTAATGTTATGACACGAACATGTTCCGCATGACAGGTGATACTGGTGACCAGCTCCAACCAGTCGTCGGCATCCACCATGTTCCAGCGCTCCATGTCGGTGCCGGTCATACGAGCATCCACCTCCACTTCCACCTCGCACAGCGGAGCCACCCGCACCTCCATCATCATCCCCGGCTCCCCCGGCATGGCGCACAACTCCTCCATGCCTGGCGTGGTCACTGTGACAACCACCTCAATCACTACATCCACATCAGGAACAGGTGTGCAAGCAAATTGTGCAGGGGGTGAGCCAAGATTTTTGGGGGCGAGCTTTCGTCAGGATGGAAGGGAGGGGGGGGGGGGGGGAGGGGGGGGGGTTCAGCAAGAATCGTTGAGAGAGTTGTTTAGTGAGGTATAGAAGTGGCTGGCATCTGGAAGACATTTGACATTAGCATTTTTTTTTTTTTTGGGGGGGGGGGGGGGGGGGGGGGGGTTGAGATTCTTTGCAAAGCAGATTTGGGAGGGAGGGGGTGGGTTCAAAGATTCTTGAGAAAAAAAGGGGTAGGGGGGGGGGGGGTGTATTGCTGCATAACAGCTGCAGAAAACATCTTGAAACCGACACCATCAACGACAGAGTCAACCATGACAACCAGGTGGTCTTCCTGACTGACGCTCTGTCAGTACTACAAGCAATGACCAGTAGCAAACTGCCTCAGCTGGAACACGCTCTACACAACATCAACAGCCTGAGGACAGTACTGCAATGGATCCCCTCCCACTGTGGTGTACAAGGAAACGAAGAGGCGGACAGGATGGCAAAGCTGGGTGCAGAAGATGAGCAAGAGAACAACCCTGTGAGCCTGACAGAGATGAAGACCATCATTAAGTCTCTGCACAGGACGCCCCAGCCACAGGACAGCTACCACCTGCTATCCAGACCACAGCAGGTGGTCATCTTCCGCCTGAGAACGGGACACAACAGACTTAACCAGCATCTCCACAAGAAGCTGCATGTTGTGCCCTCCCCCATGTGTTCTTGTGGGGAAGCAGAGCAGGACACGGCCCACATCCTACGAGACTGCAGGAACCACCAGGTGCTGAGAGAGGAAGTCTGGCCAATGCCGGAGTCCCTGCACAACAAGCTGTACGGGCCAGTGGCTGCGCTGCAGAGGACCACTAATTATATCTCAAGATCTGGACTCCAAGTGTGATCGGCGATCGAAAAGAAGAAGAAGAAGAAGATCTTGAAACCGTTTGGTTTGGGGGAAGGGGGGAGTTGATGTTTTTGTTTCAGTGCCCGTCTCATACTGAGTGATTGAGGGGTGTGATGCTGCTATGGTTGACTGATATGTTTGATAAATAGGTGATTGATTAATTGAAATTGCCATTACGCCAGGTTTGCCACTTGAATTGAAATTCTCAATGTAGTGATTTTTCTCTCTTTATTTCTTCGTGATTATAACTGCTGATTGATTGACACGTTGTGAATGTTCATTTGATTTCAGTAACCATGCCGACCTCAGTGGTGGGAGGGTCTCCGGTATTCAGTCCTTCCATCAACATTGGTAAACCTCGCCCTAAAGTTGTCCCCAGGCAGCGCTTCCCACATGTGAGTTCTTGTGAAAGAAAGTTAAGACCCGTTAATCTATCTAAGTGTTGTACACATGTGCATGAAAAAACACTTTGTAAAGACACAGTAAAGTAATGACAGAAAGGAAGACTCAACATTGGTTGCGCTAACTGTTTGCGTTAGTTGAAAAGAAACACCTACTTTGTGCAGCGATATCGCTAAAAGGCGAAAAGCACCTGGAAATGGCAATGAGTGAGACCCCTGACTAAAACAGGAATCATAAGTTCAGCATAAAAGACAGGACATCAGTAATCCCTGCTTATCATGGCAAAATGTCACATGAGATGTCGCGTTTGATTAGACCTTGATATGTGAAGGAGGAGAAAGTAATGAGTGTATCCATTCCATATCATGTAGGTACAACAGAAGTAACACCCGTGTGACCTGGAGTAATAGGCCGTGAAAGGTGGATGCAGCGCCTAAAGGCAGTCAATCTATTGGCCGATGTGAATGCGTGATATATTATGTAAAAAATTCCATCTCACACGGCATTAATAGGTAACATGCGCCTTGAGTCGCCTTGTGTGGTGAGATACGTGCGCGATATAAATCCTCGTAAATAAAAAAATAAAAAAAATAAAAAATAAAAACATAATCACTTCAGCAGAAACTTTTAAACCAGAATCACTTCAGCAGAAACTTTTAACAGTCATCAGTTGACACCTAATTTCCAAAACCTTTGACTAAGTCCACGTTTTTTCTTTTTTTTTTTTAAACAAAAGGGATCCTTACTTAAAATGGCGACAACTATAAAGTTTTGCCTTGGAAGAAGGCTTCTTCAGGACTGACCAGTAACACAGAAAAGCAAATTGTGAAGGGAAGTACATCTATGGATGATGTCCTGTGTATTTTCAGCCGCAGAACAAGCCAGGTGGCGTGGTGATGCCTCTGGGACACGGAGGGCCGCAGCCTGTGGCGCCGTCACCGCAGAGTTTGCACAACATTCAGGTCAAGACCATACCCAAGCCGCCGCCAATACACATCAAGCAGGAAGGGGGTCAGTATCTTTTGGATTTGCTTTTGGGTACTCAAAATGCAGATATTTTTCCAACATGTACATAAGAATACAGAAAGAAAACAAGCTTTTCATTTTCAATAGATATAAAAATGAATTTTTTGGTTAGATTTTAGATAAAAAAAAAAACACCTGGCTTTATGCATGTATTACATCTGGACAATGCAGATAAAGAGGTTATTTTGCTTGGCATTTTCAGATGAAGAAATCTTATCATTATTTTAGAAAAAGAGTGTTGCAGATGGGAATTTTTATTTATTTATTGAGTTATATTTTCTTTGACATGTTTGGATATAGTCATCCTTTGCAGCAAAAACAAAGAATAAAACAAAACAAAAAAGCATGCATTTGGGGGAATCTGTTCACATGACTTGAAGGTTGCAAAACTGATCACAATTTTGTTTCCAGGCATGAAGATTATCACCCAGAACGTGACGGGGGCCAGCAAGATTCTGCCCAAACCGGCACAGCTGACGGGATCGCCCGGCACCCCTGTGGTGGTGGTGAACGCAGGGTCGTCTTCTTCCGTCAGCGGTAACACCACTGTTACCATGGTCCCCAAGTCCGTTGGCAGCTATACCAGTGAGTTCAAGCAAATCGTTGTGATTGCATTGCAAGCATGCAGAACTGTGGACAAGACTTGAATCATTTGGCAGTGTCTGTGGTTATGTAGAAGATATAGGAAAGAATTGAAGAGTTTTGTGGTTGTTCACCTCATACAGTCGCACCTGTCCAGTCAACCACCCGGCCCACACCAACCACCTCAAAGGACAAGTTTGTTTTCTTTTTTTCAATACTAGCATTCCAGGGCCCAGCTTTTATGTCATTCCTGTTCATCGTTTGAGAATGATAAAGTATGCTTGCAGTGTAAGAGTTACCTCCCTTTCATGGCTAGAAAAGCCAGAGTTGCCTCCCTTGGCTTTGAGACCATTCCTGTACTTTCCAGTCAAGCTGTTTCTTCTTCATTTATCCTACGTATAATAGCAATATAGAATGTCAACTATTACTGGCATTATGCACAGATGAACAGTAGACTCTGTTCCGAACTTTATACGGTGTATTCCATCATGGGGAGTTGCATGATCTGAGAAAGGCAAGAATGAATCGGGAAACTGAAACCCAGGTGCACATCTGCGGCTCTTAGACAGTGTGCATGCACATTTTCTCTTGCCTTTTGTCATCCGTGAGTTATGGCGACCACAGACACACACACACACACACACACACTTACATCCATTTTTATATATAGTAGAGATAATTTACCTTTTCATAGTGCCCACCTGTCTGTTACGACTACTTTTGGTCTGTTTTGGTCTGTCCCTTGGGTGGTTGTTTCAGACAGGATCCAC
This sequence comes from Littorina saxatilis, assembly GCF_037325665.1. Taxonomy (NCBI): domain Eukaryota; kingdom Metazoa; phylum Mollusca; class Gastropoda; order Littorinimorpha; family Littorinidae; genus Littorina; species Littorina saxatilis. Next base: position 6,612,294 of record NC_090257.1, on the reverse strand, counting down.
TGCTGCTACTACTCTTCCTCACTTTGCTCTTTGTAAAATTAGAAAGCTTGTTATGTGTTTGTTCTTGTGTGTGTGTGATCACAAAAGTTTGAATGATTCAGTTGATTTCATTTTTGCTTTGACTGATGGTTTTTGGTTTTGATCAGTTCGTATAGTGTTTGGCTTTAACATAACAGTCATAGCATAAATCAGTATTGCAATTTTGATGCAGCGCCCCCAGGCAGCAAAGTCCTGAACATCACAACGCCAGGAGGTCGTGTCATCGCCACGACAACCAAAGCGTCCAATGTGGTGACCGTCAACCCCAAGACCCTCCATCTGACGGCCGTCAAGTCAGCGGCCGGGGGGACCACAGGTAGGTCTGGGGACACCCTACCCTGGTTGATTGTTGATGCTATTTTTTTAATTTTAAATTTGAAAAAAAAATTGTTATCACTGATTGTTGAGTCTAAACTGCTGGATTAATGTCAAGTGCTTCGTTGGTTGGTTGGTTGGTTGAGCAAACTGATAGTTGTTAATTGAGGAGGACTTGGTTGTGATGATGGTTTTGGTGTGGGTGTTTATATAATACTTAAGTGCGGTTTGTTTACGTATTTGTTTCTCTGTTCATTTGTTTGTAAAGAAGGTTTTGATATGGTTTTTCTTTGCTGAAAGTATTCATCTGTCTGTATGATTGGACTCCGGATTGTAATAAAATAATGATAATTTCAGGTACCGTACTTTCAAGACTATAAGGCGCAACTTTTTTCCTCAACTTTTACCCCTTGGCCCCTGTTGACTGGTATGGGCGGGGATGTAGCTCAGTCGGTAGCGCGCTGGATTTGTATCCAGTTGGCCGCTGTCAGCGTGAGTTCGTCCCCACGTTCGGCGAGAGATTTATTTCTCAGAGTCAACTTTGTGTGCAGACTCTCCTCGGTGTCCGAACACCCCCGTGTGTACACGCAAGCACAAGACCAAGTGCGCATGAAAAAGATCCTGTAATCCATGTCAGAGTTCGGTGGGTTATGACTTACTTGACTTATTCCTGTAGACTCCCTGTGGAGCATAGGGCCGCAACAACTCCTCGCCAACGCACCCGGGCTGTTGTTGGTTTGTTTTTGTTGCGGTTTCTGTAGCAAGTTGGTTTTTTGGCGGGGTGGAGTTGCTAACCCCACGCCCAACCCTCCTCCTTTATCCGGGCTTGGGACCGGCTGAAAGACCTTTAGGGTGCATCCAGGCGGAGTTTCGGTGGGTTATAGAAACACGAAAATACCCAGCATGCTTCCTCCGAAAACGGCGTATGGCTGCCTAAATGGCGGAGTAAAAAACTATCATACACGTAAAATTCCACTCGTGCAAAAAACAGGAGTGTACGTGGGAGTTTCAGCCCACGAACGCAGAAGAAGATTGACTGGTATCGCCTTGTGTATGGCTAAAGAAGAGTACAGATGTACCCACATCGCTATACAAAGAAAGGGATTAGTCCCTCTCTAGTAATATGTTTCTGCTTCAGTGACTTGGACAAAATTTTCTCTCAGACATCAAAGGCGTCGGTGTCTTAGTTAAAACTCGGTTATTGACCCGAGGTCAGAAGGTCAGTGTCCGTAAACTAGGGCAGGCAGCTGGTCTCTGCTGAAAATAGGGTAATTGACCTGAGGTCACAAGGCCAAACAGCTCTGAGAAGGCACATCTTACCGCACATCGGGGAGAAAATGTATTTCCACTCTGTATACTTCCTTAGACTTGCGGCCAGTACACCGGAAGCGTCTATTGTGTGGATTTTTCTCAATTTAAACTTAAAAGTTGGGGTTGCGTCTTTTATAACAAAGCGCCTTACAATCCCAAAAATACGGTAGTTAAATATGAGTTTCAAA